>NW_020438972.1:241551-243628 GCF_000699045.2 Agrilus planipennis | reverse complement strand
TGTACTTTATTACTATTTGCAAATAGAAAGTTTAATAAATATTCCAGTCTTTTCTTTGCCTATCTACCTTTACCTTACTAATGATAAGAGTACCTGAATATATGTATTTTAATTGAATCGTTGATTATGCACTAACTTTTTGTAATACATAACGTCATGTATCTACCTACGACACAACTACATGTAGTTATATAAACAATAGAACCGTCGAAGTAACATTTTGTAGTTGTTTTAAGTTGATGACCGCAACAGAGTAGCCACTGGAGGGAGGGTTTTGGGGGTTGAAACCCTTCCCTATCGACTAGAAAGCTTTTTAATTATGTTGCACTCACCGTCAGAGAAGTTCGAGAAACAATTGTTGTCAGGTTCAGATAGCGCAGTAGAAAGAACAAACAATAGGTTGTAAAGTTGATTGACGTGAAACAAAAAAAGCACAAGCAGTAGGCTAATTAAGTGACTCTTGACAACCTCCTCTTTATAATTGTAAAATCTTATGGAAATCAGTCGTTTCGAAAATTATCCCATACAGATAGAGACCAAAACATTTTCCTTTAACCCTTTTTACCCCCCTCCTCATTTCACAAATCCTGGCTACGCCAATGGATAACAGTAGGCGGAACTATGAGCTACAATACTGCTAGGTACATTTGTTACTTGATAACATTTTCTTTTTGTAACTTAACAAATATTTTTTCATCCCTTAGTGTGTAGATACTTATACGTAATAATCACGCAAACCAGTTTAATAAGAACATGGACTATTCTTATTAACAATTATTAGTTTTTACTTTTCGGTTAACAATGGAGAAACTTAAATCTATTTTGGATATTGTTATTTTCTTGTGTGCAATACGTAGACACTTTTTTATTTGTTTTCATGCCTTAGCAGATACCGGTACACGCAGTGAAACCCTTTTTATATTTTTCCAGCTTAAATGAAACATAAGCCAAGATTAATTAACTAACTGAAAATGAAATTCATCCCTTTTAATAATTAATAGTTTTTATTCTTCTTTCTCTTCCCAGAAAAAAGATAATTAGTCTAATTACTCTAATGCTCCTAATTTAAAAGTGATTACTGGTTTCTCAGTTACCGAAAAAAAAAACGTTTCACATTACGAACAGGTATTAGTCAACGTCATTATTACATTTTCGCGCCTTCTTCACTTGAAGAAAAATTATAGTTGGAAGTCAGCAGAAATGTCGGGGGTAGTTATTTCAACAGCTACTTTACATTTTAATTTTGCTTACTACAGGACAGTGTCCTTGTAAGATTATACATAAAAAACATTAGCTTATTTTGCAGGTATCACTACATAGTATAAAACAAAGTCGGTTTTCCGCTGTCTGTCCCTATGTATGCTTAGATCTTTAAAACTACGCAACGGATTTTGATGCGTTTTTTTTTTAAGATAGAGTAATTCAAGAGGAAGGTTTATATGTATAATACATGCATAATATAGTACGGAAACACTGATATTTTAGAGGTTTCTAATGTGATGTCGTAAATAAACACATTTTTTACGCTTACATTGCAAACGCTGGATGAACCCTAGGAGATAGATCAAAATAATGTACTACGATATTGTACATCTTAAAAGGGTCTACAAAAAAGTCCGAGATGGTATATGTGTGTCTCTTAGGGATAACCCACAATAACCATTTTTTATCCTTTACTTTTTAAGAGAAGTAATGGCTTATTTTCGAAGCGATTTTAAGCAATACAGCATTAATCCTTATCCAATTAAGTACTTTTGAATACATTATGCATTTAATATATATCAATATGGCCCTTTACAACATGTAATTTAAATGAATATTTTCGTAGATATTACAGATTTAAAATGCAGGGACATAGCGGTTGCGGTGGTACCGGCCGGGAGGCCGCTTTGGTATTGTCTAATGACAAAAAAACTGTGACTGTTGTATATAAAGACATTCTGTAGTATATTTAGTATGTTCAGGGGGTATCTTTTGAAGATTTCCCTTTTTCGATAATAATCTAAACAAAACAAAAATATACATATTTAGTATCAGCATTGCACCCGTGCGAAGCTGGGGCGGGTCGCTAGTTATA
>NW_020438972.1:237631-241014 GCF_000699045.2 Agrilus planipennis | reverse complement strand
CAGTATTTTAGTTTTACTTTTATTTATTTTCATACAGTACTGATCTGTCAGTACCGCTTCCATTTTATTTAAAGCTATCTCTAGGTCCTCCTTGCTAGATGCTAATACTGCTATATCATCTGCAAATCTAAGCATACTAATCTTTTGCCCTTGTATATCTATCCCTACAGTTGTACTGTCTTTAATGATGCTGATGGCGTCTTCGATGTATAGATTAAAAAGTAGCGGTGACAGTGTGCATCCCTGTCTGACTCCCTTCCTAATATTTACTTCTCTACGTTGCATCCCTAGCTCTACAACTGCTTGTTGCAGGAAATATATTGAAAATTAAATGTGATAACTTGTTAAAAGAAGTTGTGTACCTACATTAAATTAAACTAAACAGTACGCAACAGAAAGCAATTTATAAAACTAAATACATAATTGGAAAACACTCACCCTTGTGGCAGCCAGCGGTTTATTCCTTCCTCATAGAACATCTGATGACCAACATCCCCCAGGGAGGAGTCCAAAAACGGCTGAAATAAAATCATAGATCAATTTTCAGAAGTTACTTTCTTGCTTAATACGCTTTCAATCAAATGACGTACTGTGCCTTTAAATTTAAAATTAAAACACTAATTTTAAATTACCTTTAAATTGCCCTAATGTAAAAATAAAACAAGCAAAAGGCTGATGCTACAAATAAAAGTTTATGATAAATAAAAAGGAATGATTGATATAAATAATTAAATAGGAAAGTATTTGAAGTTAAGTTTGAAAAAGTTGCTCTGAAATGAAATAAAACAAAAAACGAGTAATTATCGTGAGCATTACATACTTACAAACCGATTTTAATTTGAAACCCCTTGATGTATTACTGAATCAATTTTTACCCACTACAAACAACCTTAAATTAATTAGGAAAAATTGTTGCTGCTGTCACTTCCTCGCCGGGAATCGAACCCGGGCCGCCGCTTTTACGCACATTAGTAATGAGACACTTCTGCAGCGCCAAACTCAATGCATTAGTGAATCAACTTTACCCACAACGTAGCTTAGTGGTGAAGTACTGGTGCGTAATAAGAGGGGTCCGGGTTNTGTGTAATTATTTGACCACCACCCTGGAAAAAACTACATAATTTAATAGTAAAAGTCAGAAATCTAACTAAAATGTTTTTTTCTAATAACAAAACTTACTACTACCACCAATAAAAATTACCTATGGGAAAAAGAAGTGATAGTGCTTTTAAGTAGTAGTACTGCTTCAACAAAACAGAATTTATAAGGGCATAAAGCTTCCAAATTATCGTGAACATTCCATACTTATGCAGATATTATTTCCGCATAGCTCTGAAGAAATTATGGGCAACAGCACAAAGAAATGGAATTTCTTTAGAGTAGTAAAAGTTCAACGAATTCATACTGAACCGCTTGTTGAATAACAAATTCTTCGAACATTTTTCAGGGAACTACTTACAAGAAATGACAATCGGCATTGTGACAGTTACCAAAAATTCCAAGCATATGTACCATATAATAAAAACTATCTAACTTTCAGAGGTGTATGGTTCATGTAGCGTGATTTAAATGGATAAATAGTAAAACAAGAAACAAAACTTCAACAAATATATTAATTACAACATTTACTCAACAAGCATTGCTTCGGCTGAACTCTATTGTCAAAAATATGACTATAACAATTTTTGAGTGTTGTGTCCATTAAATTTGTTGCTTTTTTGTGTTTTTACATAAATAAAAAAACCATCACCATTATTTACGTAAATAACAATTTAAGTATTACTTATAACTTATACAATCCTCCGTTAATAATGCGCAAAACAAGATTTGGCTGGCTTTATTAATTGTTTTACTTCTTGTTAATTTTTTGCTAGCTTAATTCTTGCCTTGTTTACACATTTTTGAATGAAGGTAAAAAATAAATAAAAAAAGTTACGTTAAAATAAGAAAATGTGTAAAAGCAGTGTATGAAGGAAATATCATCATCATAAGGTCGTCAGTACTAAGACTGGTTGGACACGTACCTCCACTCCTTCCTATCCCGAGCCAAACCTCGCATTTCCCCAAAACTAGAACAGCCCACATCCTTAACTATTTGCGAACAGTAATCTAATCTAGCTCTCCCTCTACCCCTCCTAATTCCTGTTTCTGCGTCTAATATGTCTTTGACTAGTCCTTCATGCCTGAGAAGGTATACTACCAACCTATTTCGCCTATTTTTTATTGACCTCCATAGAGTCCTCTGCTCTCCTATTCTTTCTAATACCTCTTCATTTCTAACCTTTTCTATCCACGGTGTCCTCATCATTCTCCTGTAACACCACATTTCGAACGCCTCTAACCTTTTCTTTTCCGCCGCGCCCACCGTCCATGTTTCACACCCGTACAATGCCGTGCTCCAAACATATAGCTTTAACAACCTTTTTCGAATTTCTAAATTAACCGTTCGCGAGCATAGAAGTGACTTCTGACCCTGCGCTATCCTCTGCTTTACATCTCTACTACTCCTTCCATCCTGACTTCCTAGGTATCTAGAATCAGCCACTTCTTCTAATTCTTCGTCTCCTATCTTAATATTCGCTCTTTCCCTACTTTTTCTTCCCTTGCATACCAGTATTTTAGTTTTACTTTTATTTATTTTCATACAGTATTGATTTGTCAGGACCGCTTCCATTTTATTTAAAGCTATCTCTAGGTCCTCCTTGCTAGATGCTAATACTGCTATATCATCTGCAAATCTAAGCATACTAATCTTTTGCCCTTGTATATCTATCCCTACAGTTGTACTGTCTTTAATGATGCTGATGGCGTCTTCGATGTATAGATTAAAAAGTAGCGGTGACAGTGTGCATCCCTGTCTGACTCCCTTCCTAATATTTACTTCTCTACGTTGCATCCCTAGCTCTACAACTGCTTGTTGCAGGAAATATATTGAAAATTAAATGTGATAACTTGTTAAAAGAAGTTGTGTACCTACATTAAATTAAACTAAACAGTACGCAACAGAAAGCAATTTATAAAACTAAATACATAATTGGAAAACACTCACCCTTGTGGCAGCCAGCGGTTTATTCCTTCCTCATAGAACATCTGATGACCAACATCCCCCAGGGAGGAGTCCAAAAACGGCTGAAATAAAATCATAGATCAATTTTCAGAAGTTACTTTCTTGCTTAATACGCTTTCAATCAAATGACGTACTGTGCCTTTAAATTTAAAATTAAAACACTAATTTTAAATTACCTTTAAATTGCCCTAATGTAAAAATAAAACAAGCAAAAGGCTGATGCTACAAATAAAAGTTTATGATAAATAAAAAGGAATGATTGATATAAATAATTAAATAGGAAAGTATTTGAAGTTAAGTTTGAAAAGGGTCCTAC
>NW_020438972.1:226590-237485 GCF_000699045.2 Agrilus planipennis | reverse complement strand
AGGAAAAATTGTTGCTGCTGTCACTTCCTCGCCGGGAATCGAACCCGGGCCGCCGCTTTTACGCACATTAGTAATGAGACACTTCTGCAGCGCCAAACTCAATGCATTAGTGAATCAACTTTACCCACAACGTAGCTTAGTGGTGAAGTACTGGTGCGTAATAAGAGGGGTCCGGGTTCGATTCCCGGCGAGGGAGTGACAGCACCAACAATTTTTCCTCATTAATTTGACGTTATCTGTGGTAGGTAAAATTAATTTGAAAAATTGATTTACTAATGCATTGAGTTTGGCCCTCCAATTTTTGTTTTTCATTTTTAAAGCATCACTTGACACTTTTTTATTTTTCTAAACTTTTTTTACATAGAAGCTATGAATTTTTTTCAAAAATATACACACTTATTTCTACAATTCTTCTCTTATTTGTCCCGCAAAAGATGTCGATGAAGAATTTTTTTTAATAAACTAACTAATATACTATAAGCAACTCGCAAAAATCTGGAACATGTTAGGGATATGCTAAACATATAGTTGTGAAACACACCAAACCAAACTGTATCCCGTAAATTGACCGCATTATTCTAATAAATGGGTAGAGGAGAAGGACGCGCCACGATTTTCGAAGGATACGCAGACCTGCTGTTCAGTGCTTATCATGGTGCCAGTGACTTGTATATTTACCTGGTTGTGGAATGTTTGTACACAAAGGGACAATTGAACCCACCCCATTAAAAGTATATTTGGAAGTACCGACAGTTAAATGTACCATCGGTAGTTAGATTTATATATGTATATAGTTCTTTATATCAACAACTTAGGTATTTGTTACCGGTTATATTTCTATTGTTAAAATTGTAGTTGGTAGGGAAATCAGAGGTGCAATTATTATCCTTTTATTATTAAGAATTCAGTGCAACAATCTCCCTGAAAGCAACCAGTTATAATTGTAAATATTCATGGTTCTTTCTTGTAAAATACACTTTTAAAAGTTTCAAAGTGTTTGAATTTATTCACATAGGAGAAAAAATTGATGAAAGTGATTATTCGAAAATAATTGACTTCATCCAACACCTGCCTTATTTGGTTCAGGGAATTCATTTGGTTTGCTGCTGAAAGCAGGACGGCTTGGTGTAGATGCATTAAATTATTACATTAATCACATTAAATAATTAAGTCTTAACGTTTTACTTTTTGGCATGCACTCTTGCAATTCTGTACCATTACCATTCATATACCAGCCCGAATTGCATCAATGATGTTAACGCGCAAAGTTGAATTTTCCCCAAGGTCATTCCATTTTTGATAGAAGAAACTTTATGTACCCATAGGTTAGTTCAAAGTTTAGTGTACCTTCAGGCGTTCGTGAACAATCCGGATGAGATGCATCAAAGTTCTAAATCTTCTGACATCAAGTTAATTTACGAAACACCTTCATCAAGTGCAGAGGTTCGCACCCGTACTACTTAACCAATTATAAAGGCATTCCGCCCTTTAAGGTTCATGTCCCGAAAGTCGTAATGAAAGGCAACTTAATTGCATTGTAACCTAAATTAGCAGCTCCTAGTTCGTCCTCAATTATTACAGTTTGCGAAGTAATTTCACTTCCAAACATTTGTAGACACCGCAGCGTTTTGCCGATTTATTATGCCAACTATTGAAATATTTAATTATATATCATTTATTCTAAATAATACAATGAAATACAAACGAAATAAATGAGAATGTCCCTTAATTAATACTTTTTACTTAATAATAGATAAATAAATAAAACTAAATGCTTTTCAGTGGCGGTATTTCGACCCCCCTCTCAAATAAAATCTAAACAATCGTACTGTTGATGCTTGCGTTCGCATATCTGCGATAAATGTTATTGTGTATTTTAACTCCATTAATAGTGGAGAAACGTACTTAACTTAATTGAGTCCAGTTTATAGCAACATTGTACATAGTTTCTTTTGGTAAAAAAAATGTGTTTATTTACGAGATCACATTACAAACCTCTAAAATTATCAGTGTTTCCCAACTATACGAGGGTGGATTGATAAGTTTCCGGCCTGACCAAGAAAAACAAGGTTTTTAAAAATTTTTTTTTTTTATTTCTCAACATAATCTCCTCCAAGGCTGATACATTTCTCATAGCGGTGTTCCAGTCTATTAATGCCATCTCTATAGACTGATTCGTCAAGCTCCTCAAAATAACCATTTACAGCTTCGATTACNGGTCATTCCATTTTTGATAGAAGAAACTTTATGTACCCATAGGTTAGTTCAAAGTTTAGTGTACCTTCAGGCGTTCGTGAACAATCCGGATGAGATGCATCAAAGTTCTAAATCTTCTGACATCAAGTTAATTTACGAAACACCTTCATCAAGTGCAGAGGTTCGCACCCGTACTACTTAACCAATTATAAAGGCATTCCGCCCTTTAAGGTTCATGTCCCGAAAGTCGTAATGAAAGGCAACTTAATTGCATTGTAACCTAAATTAGCAGCTCCTAGTTCGTCCTCAATTATTACAGTTTGCGAAGTAATTTCACTTCCAAACATTTGTAGACACCGCAGCGTTTTGCCGATTTATTATGCCAACTATTGAAATATTTAATTATATATCATTTATTCTAAATAATACAATGAAATACAAACGAAATAAATGAGAATGTCCCTTAATTAATACTTTTTACTTAATAATAGATAAATAAATAAAACTAAATGCTTTTCAGTGGCGGTATTTCGACCCCCCTCTCAAATAAAATCTAAATAATCGTACTGTTGATGCTTGCGTTCGCATATCTGCGATAAATGTTATTGTGTATTTTAACTCCATTAATAGTGGAGAAACGTACTTAACTTAATTGAGTCCAGTTTATAGCAACATTGTACATAGTTTCTTTTGGTAAAAAAAATGTGTTTATTTACGAGATCACATTACAAACCTCTAAAATTATCAGTGTTTCCCTACTATATTATGCATGTATTATACATATAAACCTTCCTCTTGAATTACTCTATCTTTTAAAAAAAACTGCTTTAAAATCCGTTGCGTAGTTTTATAGATCTAAGTATACATAAGGACAGACAACGGGGAAATGCGTTGCATGATTTCGTTACATAGCAACTCGCATGAAACGAACTTACCCTAGCGTGCGTAAAGAAGTTTAACTTCAAAATTACCTGATATTTCCCGAGACCCTCCTCCCCACGTGAAATTAAGTGAGATTCGGCTTGATCCCTCCCCCCTGGACGCCCCCTTATACATTTCAAATAATGAAAGAGAACTAGTATAATCTAGTCCAATTTGATTTTTATCGAGATCTAGATTTGAATCATTTGAAACAAAATTGTCGTTGTTTTTTAAATAATCAACTAATAGCGGAATAGTATTTCTTGTGGCTCATTTATTTTAAATTTTCGACGTTTCAATGCGAAAACTTCAAGAAATATTATCAAGTAGAAACAGATTAAACTAAAGATGTCATGAACTACGAGAAGCAATTTTTGTTGAGTATGAAAACCATATTTATTTTGAATAAAATTTTTAAATTAGTAGCATAATTAATACCATTAATTATATAGAAGTACGTTTATAAATGTGAATATGGCTGAAAAAAGCCAAAAAACAAATCCAACTGGCTGTGCTTTTCAAAATCTGTAGAAATATTAGCTAAACCCTCAATTTTAAATAAAGCATTAATACAATTTTAAGCTCAGATTAATTTTGCCAGAAAACATCTGATTTCAAAACGAGAATGAAATAATTAAACCACGTATCATATAAAACTTTTTGTCAGATAGATAATATTGAAAAAAGTAAAAGAAAAATCGTAAACTACGTAGCTACGGTATCGTGCTTCTGTCTAACACTACCTCATAGAAAAACAAACAAGGAAAATCACTTCCGGTTTTTAAATGAACGGAAATAAAATCTCAAATATATTGAGCCTCTCGAGTTACATTACAAGAATGAATTTGAAAAAGATTAAACTTACTATTACGTTACTTTTTGTCAAAGTTTCCTTATCTAATTAATAATTTCCAAAAGTGGATTTTACTTATAAATGTAGTGGGCAGCTCTGGAAATTTTTAAGCTAATTTGCAAAACTTCATAAAAATTTATATGAAGTTTTTATTAAAGGTTTCATCAGTAGAACTCTTTAATTTTGTTCTACCCAAAAGGAACATTTTTAATTAGATTATTGCTAAAGTGTTTAATTATGTTAATTTAATTTTTTACCTTGTAATTATCACTCCAATATTATCATCATTTCGTGTGTACTTCCTGTTAATTATAAGTATGTAAATGCATATCTACGTACCTACACCTTACACCTTTTATACTGTTTATTATGCATCGGTCATAAAAAAAAATAAATAATTTATATGCGTAGATTATAATTATGCGTTAAAAAATTCGTGTCGTAACTCAATTAATTCATATCATTGCAGTTTGCAGATATATATCGTCTCTTTTAAACCAGTAGCTTCGAAAGAATTTCTTAATTGATAATTTCTATTCCATTTTATATTTGTTTGCAGTGTCTAAAGAGTATATTGAAAAACCTTCCAAACATGATTCGGATTGACTTGACTGTTTTAAATGACCTTAATAATATGAGTTTCTATATAGCATGTATTTAAAATAAGTAGTAAACTTGCAGGAGGTGATGGGCACTATATAACAAGAAAATTAAGTAAATTTTTTATGGTACGAAAGTCCACCGTTTTCAAGAAAACCATATGTGAAAGTGCAGGGAAACGCCAGTCCGGCCCTGATAGGATTAGAAAAGGAACTCCACCACCTCATGTTGCAACGTCGCGTTACACAATTACACAAGTTAATCCTGGTTATCATTCGGTATGGTCATCACCGTCGCGTTCATATATACCACTGTGTGGGGGTGCGCGAGATGGATAATGTCTAGTTCCCTCCCATATACCTGTTTTTAATTAAGGATTAAAATTTTCCGTATGTCGAATTCCCTCCTAATTATACATCAATTGCCTACCAATGACCTTGAGTTCTAATTGATAGATTTTCAATCTGGAATTTACGTTACAATACAAAGTGTTTCATATAATTTTAAAAAATTGTTAACAAGACAAACTAAAACTAATAAAGTTTTTCTAGATGATCGCATCAAAAAGCTAGACGCACACGAATTTCCAAACAATAAATTTGTTAAGATAGTGTTAAGAATGTCCTCACAATTGTACAGCTAGCCCACGCCGCTTGGTGTTGAAATATATATTATCATGCAAATATTGATTTGAATTAAGTCGAAGAGCATTTGAAAAAATTGAAAAATTAATTATTCAAAAAATAATTAAGCAATCGAATACTAATCTTCTATTTAATTCAGTGTTAATGTTCGATTCTTTGCGAATAAAATACACATTTGACCCTAATTTAAATGTTAATGCAGTTTTTCCAAATGAAGCAAACTGTTTTGCTTTCTTAAATGCACATTCCTGTGAACACAATCACGAGCTTGCATTCGCCCAAACTTTGTTTTAAGCATACATTAATACGGCTGTAAGCGACGGTACAGCAACTCGACGTCATTGCGTCAAGTAAAATAAAAACCTAATCTCCCATGCCGTGAAACGAATTTCCACATCGGAGATCGGACGAAGTAAATTCCCCGGCACGGCCATTTTAAATATTCATTTCGTGTAAATAACCGTTAAAATTATTTATTGCCTCGCAAACGTTTCATTTTCCACGTTGCTGATTTACCGCCACAGGTGCGAAAAGGTGCAGTGTACCAGTTTTTAATCGGAACCAATTGTGAACTGCAGTTCATTATAATATTTTCATCTATCGCGTTCACAATACGTTTTTATACACTTCTTTACTTTTATTGCATCAACCAACTTCATCAAAATAATTTTATACGTATAGAAAAAAAAACTTTTGGGTGTTTCATTCCCACCAGTCACTAATGCTGATGGGCGGGCACTCCCTCCGGACTATGCCGGAAAGTAGGGCGGAAAGCCCTTTTCAGCCTCCTTTCAGGAATCGTGGGAATGGGTGGGTGGTGGTTCGAGTGAGAAAGATGAGACGGATGAAATAATGAAAGAAGAGAGTGACAGATTATCTATGGAATATTACTGCCCCAGCATTTGCCTATGTGATCCAAGGAAACCACAGAAAACTAGGACCAAGGCAGACGGACCCCGAATCGAATCAGCAACCTCCCGAATTCTAAGCAATAGACTAAACCTTTAGGTTAGAACTGGACAAACTTTAACTTCACTCCATACCCTTCAATGAGTACGAGAGAGTAAGCAGTAATGACCCATACTGCTTTCTCTTTTTCTTCTCCCTTCCACTCCCATATCAAGCACCTCCATCCCGTAAAGGAGCGAAGCCTCTCTCGCAACTTAATAATACCTACGAATATTTTCTAATGATCGTCCCCAGGTCAGGGGTAGCATGCCGGACTACAGTCTATACTATTGGGTTCGGCTATGGAAGAGGGAACTCACCTACGAAATGAAAGGGATAAGAAAAGGAAAGAATCATCTCACTTGCACTCGCACTCGCAATGTTGAACTCCTTGGCTATACCTGAGGAGCACTCGGTAGTCAAAAGAGCCGAATTTGCCCGGCTCTGCTCTAGGTCATGCCGCTCGGTTCCTCGGGTATAGCCGAGGAGCTCCCCATTGCTCCTGCTCCTGCGAGTGAGATAATTATTTCCTTTTCTTATACGTTCCATTTCGTAGATAAGTCCCTTTTTCCGTAGCCGAACCCAATAGTATTGCGACCATAGTCCGGCACGCTACCCCTGAGCTACGGGAGGAGTGGAGGGGTTTGCTATGGGGGTGAAAGGGAGAAGAAAAGGAGAAAGCAATATGGGTCTTTGCTTATTCTCTCGTACTCATTGAAGGGTATGGAGTGACCCGAAACTACCCTCAGGTAGCAGCTCCTACGGAGTACGAAGTTTGCCCGGCTCTGAATTAAATTTAATAAAAAGTTACCATCGGCATAAAATTAGTATGGGTCAAAATCGTTACATTTTATTTTAAAGTATGGACCTTACTTGGAGAATTTAACAAACAGAAACACTTTCGTTTCGATGCGGTATCCAATAAAATTTGTACATGCACCCACAGGACTTATTTATAGTAAACACTTTATGAATGTCCTGTTACATAATATGAATAGTATTTGCTAAAAATGGATATTACAGTTTTTAAAACTACCTTTAAAAAGTTTTTAAATACATTTTGGTTATATGGCGGTAAGAGCACATTGTATTTTAAAGTACTTCTCGCACTACATAGGTCATTAGATAAGTTCTACAATACAGCTTTTACTTTTACACTCATCTAAAATAATTTCCACCACGGCTTATGCACTTATTGTCAATAATACGTAAATACCAATAATCAAAAATGTCCTTTCACTTTTTTACTGGAAGGTCTGAATAGACCTGATTCCAAGCATCTAAAAGTTCAGGATCTGTTTGAATCCTCCTCCATTTCAACTGATCCTTAATGACCGGAAAAAGAGCAAAGTCACAGGGAGCTAGATCTGGGCTATACTGGCCTAATTGCCCCAAATGGGGTGTTTTCACACTAATTTAATTTTTGTTTTCACACTTCCTTTCATTAGAAGAAGCTTTCCTACTATGAAGCCCTGAAAACCGAAATTATACCACAAGAAAATCATGATGACCGTATGAAACTGTCGTTGTTGGTCATGGATCAAGTATCCATGTAAAGCAATAAAACCATTTAAAATGGCATTTAATATTTTAGCCACCCAACTGAATTATATTTGAAAATTTACACAGCAATGACCTTTTTTATAGAGTCTTATATTATATATCGTCAACCTTCATACCCAATCTTGTACCGTACTCTATAATTGAAGACTGAACTTTACAAATTTATAATAAGGAACCCAAAACATAAATATATCCAAATAATTTGCATTAACGGTTTATATTTTTGAGAATAATTGTATTGCCTAAGCTGCAATTTGCATAAAATCATTACTTAGTGACTCTGTGTGACATTTTTACGATATGATTGCTTACTAAACCATGATACTATAAGAAATCAATTTAAAAAACATTTTTGTGCAACATATTTTTATTTTCTACCTCCTGCTATATCAAACTTAAACAACTTATGAACATTTGATGTAAATAACAACACCGATCTCTAATTAATGCAAGTGCACCTAGTTTCATCAATAAAATGTTACAATACTGAATACTATCAACTTCTACTTCTATAAAATCTATCAGATACAAAAGAAAAGCACGTTGCAGAAATAAAACTTCGATAATCACCTTAATACCATCTTTTTTTCTAGGAAATAAATCTTAAACACAAAACTACTCATTTCTCACTTCAACACTGGCTTAAAGTTACATATTTGTATATGCCATTTTACCAAATGTATTTCTCTGTATCTCTAAAGCGAAGTGCTCACCGCAAGTAGCGTGCATCTAGGGATGTTACTTCAAATTCAAAAATCAACACTCACTGAATGAACGTAGCAAACAACATACCAGTTGTAGCTTGTAGCACGTAATACTACTACAATTAATGTAATGGTTGCTCTATTTTCTTGTCATGCCACTTATGTGTTACTTCACTTTGTTTTTGATTAACCAAATATAAAAGTTGATACAAATTTCAATATTCATTTGTTTCAATGATTGAAGCAAATCCCTGTATTTATGATCACATATGTGACTAATATTCAAATAGGAATGTGCAAGAAAAGATTTGGAAAAGAGGATTATATGCACTGTGTGTTTCTTTGGTTTTCCAGAAACGATGTATTCAGTGTCTTTATTTTGGACAGTTATCATTCATATTGAGTGAATTTACTGAATCTAATACATCTTTAACAGTGACATTATAATACTGTGTGCGTTGAGAAAGAGTTATGTCACGCCACTGTCATGTCAAAATCATCCCTCTTTTGACGCCACGCTTCTTCGGTGGGTGCTCTTCCTGAGGTAACACGCCAATTTTATTTCACTTTAACTCAAAAAAATGCAACCTGTTATACTATGACTAGAGGACTATTATCTTTTCTGAAAAAACCTTCACATCAATTAATACATTTGCAAGGAAATTATTAGATAAAATCTAAACAATTAACTGATTTGCCGTTCCCCCATGTATACATATAAATATGAAAATTTTATTGAATTGTACACGTATGTATGTATGTCAGAACGTTCAACCTTTTCTTTTATAAATTGCCCAACTTAAAAACCATCCCTATTTGCATTTTGTTCTGCAGTTGTAAATTGTAGTAGAATAACAAAATATGAAATGAGCCTTGTGACTATCTGCAACAAAAATGTACAGTCGGAAAAATAAAGGACATGATGTTATACCAAAACGTTGTTGGCCTGAATATTAATCTTACATGTCTTTTTAGGAAATGCCTAAACTTCATCAGGCAGAATTACCTGTTATAAGACAAAAATCTACGTATGTCCACTATGCTCGGCCGATGCTCATGAGCGTAGCTAGAGATTTTTCCTAGGAAAGGGCGGATATTCAATAGCTGTAATTTATTAAAAAATAGTAACATTGTCCAGTATTTGTGAGAAAGCATATGCTGTAATGGGATGATCAAGTACGCACGAAGGTTAAAATGTTTAGCTCATGGGGTTATTAGGTTTAAAAAGGATAGGTTTAATTTACTTGGTTTCTATGTTTTTAAACTTTGTGCTAACGTCATGACCTATCAGAGATTTTTCCAGGGGGGGAGGGCAATGAGGTTTCTAGGCGGCACTCCCTCTTTCCCCTTTCTATCTACGCCAATTCTATTCTTAATTAATGCATTAAACTGTTACCAATTTTTTTTAATATTAAATATGTTAACCCAAGAATTATTATACTGAATTGCCTAGAATCATAGGTTACGGTAGGAACAGACAACACAGATGAAGTGAGTGTTACCATTCAGCACTCGTCACTATATGTTGTAAGAATACAACGAAATTAAAAAATACTGAGCAGGTACTGTTCCGAATTAGGATGGAATTTTCCTAAATAAAAGATAAAATTTACAGCACTTTTGTAAAAAATGAAAATATCGCCGAACTTTCGACGTAGTAGTATTAAGTCCACCGCACAAAGAACTGTTTTCTTATAATAGATCATTCTGCCGGTGAAGATTTAGTTACAGCTTTTTTTTAACTCAATAGTGTTTACAGCATATCTATCAGTGTTGAGTTATTACGTAAACATTAAAAGTTGTCCGCTCACCCAAATGTTTACTGACCAGTCCGTTGGCAGAAAGTTGAAAAATTTACGTGATTCCTTCCTAATTGTTGACATAATTAACAGTGATGAAATCTGAAATAATTTCTGTACTATTAAACTTTCAATAGGTATTTTATGTAGCTAAACTATCCGTACCAAAGATGAAATTCTATTGCACACACACTTCGAACTTAATTTGTAGAGGTTGTCATGTAACTGTGACATCTAAAAAATTATAATAATCTCAATACAAGTATTCGACGTATCCAGTTCAAACATGTCATATTTCTTCAGCAATTTATTTTGAATCGATTTAAAAGCAAACTGTAATCAAGGTAAAGGTTAAGCTACACAATGATTAATTTGATAACCCTAATGTTGTTTTTGATCTTGTGCCATTATAGAAAGCAATAAATTAAGTGAAATGAAATCTATAGGCCAAATATTTCATGAAACGTTTTTTTGTGAAATCAGGCTTTAGTGTTTCATTTACTTCAATTATACAGAATAGGGACCCAAAAGGACCCGAAAAAAAAATTATGCATGGAAATGCAAATGTCCAAGATCCGCGGCTGGATGTCGTAAGGTGACAAAAGGTTTTAGCGAAATTGACGGGAATGATTCACATTTTTTGTTCCTTCTGAATCAATTTTAACAT
>NW_020438972.1:217533-225736 GCF_000699045.2 Agrilus planipennis | reverse complement strand
TCCCTAGAAAAATATAGGGATGAGTTACAAAAATAGAAGAGTAATACTTAGTTTGTATAAAGAGCAACTGGCAGCTGGGGCTGCAACGTACAGTAGTAAATATTAGGAAGGGAGTCAGACAGGGATGCACACTATCGCCGCTACTTTTCTAGGGATAGTTAAACAGGGGCAAAAGATTAGTATGCTTAGATTTGCAGATGATACAGCAGTATTAGCATCTAGCAAGGAGGAGTTAGAGACAGCTTTAAATAAATGGAAGCGGTACTGACAAAACAGTATTGTATAAAAATAAGTAAAAGTAAAACAAAAATACTGATATGCAAGGGAAGAAATAGTAGGGAAAGGGCGAATATAAAGATAGGAGACGAAAAATTAGATGAAGTGGCTGATTTTAGATATCTAGGAAGTCTAGGTGGTGGTGGGTGCAGCGGAAAAGAAAGGGTTAGAAACGTTCGAAATGTTGTGTTACAGGCGAACGATAAGAAAACCGTGAAGAGAAAAGGTTTGAAATGAAGAAGTATTAGAAAGAATGAAGAACAGAGGATTCTAGAGAAGTCAGTAAGAAATAGGCGAGATAGATTAGTAAGTAATGTTTTCTATAATAAGTTTATTTATGTGCCGTATATGAACTTATAACTTTAATGACAAAGTCGAATGTTGTCAATGTTTAAGAAACATCATCACCCTTTACTACTTATCGTTAGTGAAGGTCAAGGTCCTAAAAATTCCCCGATTATGGCGAGTTTTTCCCTTCATTCTCGACTACTACTTATCTATTTTAAGTCTCACTAATTTTAAGTATCTGTTGAAGGTATAATCCTACCCAGTAATGTTTAATTTCCTTGTTATCCTTTATTACATTTCTGTTCAAATGCGGTCATGTATCGAAATCTGGTTACAAAGGAAAATGCAAGAACACGTATTGGAATCGCACTTTGTGTGACACTCGGCGAATTTTATCTCGAAACAAACGAAAAAGTAAAGCAAGCTTACATAGAAAACACCATAGTTCCGAATAAAACACCGGACCAAAGAAACGGCAGGGATAAGCAAATTTTGCGTGAAATCAAAACTTTTAGGTACCTATTTACAAAGAGTTGGTTTGGAAACATTGTAAACATCTAAACTTCTATGACGATGGTCATAATTAAACAGTCTTATTACATTGTTATATCCTATGCAAAGTTACTTGGAGCCCCAACATTACTTCATACTGTGATACTGGAGCATACATCGTAGGTACCTATAACCTTTAAACATTCTCAGAATAACACAAAAAGTAATTCATTTAATTAAAATGTAGTACGGAATTCATCCATGAATATTTTAACGAAATGAAATGATCAATATCGTGTATGCACTTATTTCAAAGAATAATTTCCATTACATTATTGGGACTTTTTAAACTACACAATATGAAGGCCTTTTCTTCAAATTAAAATTTTTGTAGGGTTAATTTCAATATATTAAAGTGAGCTAATTTTTGATATAATTTTTACCATCACATGTAACCTCAAATTAATGAAGAAATATTGTTAGGGAATTGAACCCAGTTAGTCGTAGAGCAATGGTGTGTAAACTCAAGAGTCCTGGTTCGATTCCCGGCTGCGACGTGACACCAGCAACAAATTTTTCTAATACATTTGATACTTATAAGTATACGCTTTAATTACACTCGTTGGAGTATATTCCTTATTGAACTCAGAAATGAAACAGATCGTTAAAAAAGAAGGTTGAATGAATCTATGAGTGATTGACAAAATAAGTTTGAGAATCCGTGTTGGAAATTAGAACACGACTTTTCAAACATATTTCGTACAGAAGACCTATAGAAGTCATAGACACTACCAATTTTTCTTTGATTTAACGAATATTCTTCATTTATTTTTATTTATTGATGTGTTAAGCCCGTCACTCAATTTGACAAGTTCAGACTCGGTCACAAAAGGTACGTAAATGTTAAATAATATTATTATATATCGTGTAAAAAGGTTCTTAGTCCTTACTTTATCGCCGATTAAACTTTGATGACTTTTATTATCTTCCTTTTCCTCCCTCTACGTCTACCCTTTTAGAAAGATTAACAATATATATGTTTACAAGTATAGGGATACAAAATTAGTTAGTCTGATTGGGTCTTTTAGGTCCTAAAGAACCCAATAAAGCCTAAATAAAATAATTTATCAACAAAACCCTCAAAATTAAATACAACAAGATACAGCATACATGTGTATTACCTAAGACTTTTTATAATAACGGTTTTCGTTTTTTTACAACTTAATCAGCCTTTTCCATAAATTCATTAGGCGTATTTAATGAGCCCTTTTGCCATAGCAGTAAAACAGAAAATCTTTCATTCATAATTTAATGTTTAACATTACTAGTAGGTACAGGCCTGACGCTGAAAGCTGGCGAAAATTTTAAAATGGCGTGGATGCGCGGTGGCAAAAGTAGGNTCATGGATCAAGTATCCATGTAAAGCAATAAAACCATTTAAAATGGCATTTAATATTTTAGCCACCCAACTGAATTATATTTGAAAATTTACACAGCAATGACCTTTTTTATAGAGTCTTATATTATATATCGTCAACCTTCATACCCAATCTTGTACCGTACTCTATAATTGAAGACTGAACTTTACAAATTTATAATAAGGAACCCAAAACATAAATATATCCAAATAATTTGCATTAACGGTTTATATTTTTGAGAATAATTGTATTGCCTAAGCTGCAATTTGCATAAAATCATTACTTAGTGACTCTGTGTGACATTTTTACGATATGATTGCTTACTAAACCATGATACTATAAGAAATCAATTTAAAAAACATTTTTGTGCAACATATTTTTATTTTCTACCTCCTGCTATATCAAACTTAAACAACTTATGAACATTTGATGTAAATAACAACACCGATCTCTAATTAATGCAAGTGCACCTAGTTTCATCAATAAAATGTTACAATACTGAATACTATCAACTTCTACTTCTATAAAATCTATCAGATACAAAAGAAAAGCACGTTGCAGAAATAAAACTTCGATAATCACCTTAATACCATCTTTTTTTCTAGGAAATAAATCTTAAACACAAAACTACTCATTTCTCACTTCAACACTGGCTTAAAGTTACATATTTGTATATGCCATTTTACCAAATGTATTTCTCTGTATCTCTAAAGCGAAGTGCTCACCGCAAGTAGCGTGCATCTAGGGATGTTACTTCAAATTCAAAAATCAACACTCACTGAATGAACGTAGCAAACAACATACCAGTTGTAGCTTGTAGCACGTAATACTACTACAATTAATGTAATGGTTGCTCTATTTTCTTGTCATGCCACTTATGTGTTACTTCACTTTGTTTTTGATTAACCAAATATAAAAGTTGATACAAATTTCAATATTCATTTGTTTCAATGATTGAAGCAAATCCCTGTATTTATGATCACATATGTGACTAATATTCAAATAGGAATGTGCAAGAAAAGATTTGGAAAAGAGGATTATATGCACTGTGTGTTTCTTTGGTTTTCCAGAAACGATGTATTCAGTGTCTTTATTTTGGACAGTTATCATTCATATTGAGTGAATTTACTGAATCTAATACATCTTTAACAGTGACATTATAATACTGTGTGCGTTGAGAAAGAGTTATGTCACGCCACTGTCATGTCAAAATCATCCCTCTTTTGACGCCACGCTTCTTCGGTGGGTGCTCTTCCTGAGGTAACACGCCAATTTTATTTCACTTTAACTCAAAAAAATGCAACCTGTTATACTATGACTAGAGGACTATTATCTTTTCTGAAAAAACCTTCACATCAATTAATACATTTGCAAGGAAATTATTAGATAAAATCTAAACAATTAACTGATTTGCCGTTCCCCCATGTATACATATAAATATGAAAATTTTATTTTTTTTATTCATACGAAGAATTGTACACGTATGTATGTATGTCAGAACGTTCAACCTTTTCTTTTATAAATTGCCCAACTTAAAAACCATCCCTATTTGCATTTTGTTCTGCAGTTGTAAATTGTAGTAGAATAACAAAATATGAAATGAGCCTTGTGACTATCTGCAACAAAAATGTACAGTCGGAAAAATAAAGGACATGATGTTATACCAAAACGTTGTTGGCCTGAATATTAATCTTACATGTCTTTTTAGGAAATGCCTAAACTTCATCAGGCAGAATTACCTGTTATAAGACAAAAATCTACGTATGTCCACTATGCTCGGCCGATGCTCATGAGCGTAGCTAGAGATTTTTCCTAGGAAAGGGCGGATATTCAATAGCTGTAATTTATTAAAAAATAGTAACATTGTCCAGTATTTGTGAGAAAGCATATGCTGTAATGGGATGATCAAGTACGCACGAAGGTTAAAATGTTTAGCTCATGGGGTTATTAGGTTTAAAAAGGATAGGTTTAATTTACTTGGTTTCTATGTTTTTAAACTTTGTGCTAACGTCATGACCTATCAGAGATTTTTCCAGGGGGGGAGGGCAATGAGGTTTCTAGGCGGCACTCCCTCTTTCCCCTTTCTATCTACGCCAATTCTATTCTTAATTAATGCATTAAACTGTTACCAATTTTTTTTAATATTAAATATGTTAACCCAAGAATTATTATACTGAATTGCCTAGAATCATAGGTTACGGTAGGAACAGACAACACAGATGAAGTGAGTGTTACCATTCAGCACTCGTCACTATATGTTGTAAGAATACAACGAAATTAAAAAATACTGAGCAGGTACTGTTCCGAATTAGGATGGAATTTTCCTAAATAAAAGATAAAATTTACAGCACTTTTGTAAAAAATGAAAATATCGCCGAACTTTCGACGTAGTAGTATTAAGTCCACCGCACAAAGAACTGTTTTCTTATAATAGATCATTCTGCCGGTGAAGATTTAGTTACAGCTTTTTTTTAACTCAATAGTGTTTACAGCATATCTATCAGTGTTGAGTTATTACGTAAACATTAAAAGTTGCCCGCTCACCCAAATGTTTACTGACCAGTCCGTTGGCAGAAAGTTGAAAAATTTACGTGATTCCTTCCTAATTGTTGACATAATTAACAGTGATGAAATCTGAAATAATTTCTGTACTATTAAACTTTCAATAGGTATTTTATGTAGCTAAACTATCCGTACCAAAGATGAAATTCTATTGCACACACACTTCGAACTTAATTTGTAGAGGTTGTCATGTAACTGTGACATCTAAAAAATTATAATAATCTCAATACAAGTATTCGACGTATCCAGTTCAAACATGTCATATTTCTTCAGCAATTTATTTTGAATCGATTTAAAAGCAAACTGTAATCAAAGTAAAGGTTAAGCTACACAATGATTAATTTGATAACCCTAATGTTGTTTTTGATCTTGTATCATTATAGCAAGTAATATATTAAGTGAAATGAAACGCTATAAGCCAAAATACTTCATGAAACGCTTTTCTGTGAAATCAGGCTTTAGTGTTTCATTTAGTTCAATTCTACAGAATAGGGACCCAAAAGGACCCGAAAAAAAAATTATGCATGGAAATGCAAATGTCCAAGATCCGCGGCTGGATGTCGTAAGGTGACAAAAGGTTTTAGCGAAATTGACGGGAATGATTCACATTTTTTGTTCCTTCTGAATCAATTTTAACATTTAGGCAGGCAAGATTCCGCAGTGGTCCAAGCCAATTTTAATTTGCGTGATATATAAAAGCGTGACAGGGTGGTGTATGATGATATGTGTTGTATTACGAGAAAATGTGTTTTTGGAAAATCGAAAGAAATAATTCAAAATTTTACAATTTCAGCTTCTTTTTGACCAATTTTCAGATTTGTGTATACGAAATCCCACTGTTTACAGAGATTCAAATCGGCAGGGTGTCGATTGTCGTATGGTAACATGTGTTTTAACGGAAATTGGTTTTTGCATAGTCGAAGGAAATAATTCATAATTTTGGCTTTTTAACCAATTTTCAAATGTAGAAACGCGAAATTTCGCTATTCACAGTGGTTCAATCGAAAGCAAATCCAATAAGGTGTTGCAAGCGACGTCAGGAACAAACAAACTACAAAACCCCGGTCAACCATCAATATACGTTTAATTCAATAACTATGAGAAGTTTTATTATTAACGTATATCTAAGTACAGAAATTTATTCTTGTTATTGGTTAACTCTCCGAAATGATATTGAGGTTTTGAGTTTACTGATTAAGTTTTCTTTTGTTTTGTCAATAAAATATAATTAAGACTTATTTAGCACATCACTAATATCTGTTAATGAAAACCTTATTTTCAATAACAATTATAAACATTCCGTAAAAGTGAGACATCCCATACACACTTACAAACACTTATTTCTGAAGCTCTCTAATTTTCCGTCGATCACGAAATCTATAAAATATTATTTCAAAGATGTTTTAATTCACACATATCCTGAGAAATGTATACATTTGTTGTATAAATTCCGATATTGTACTAGGAAATTTACAGATTTCCTAGTAAATTTATAGATTTCCTAGTAAATGTGTCTAATATAATTTATTTCGCACATTTCTGAGCGATTTTAGGAATTCTATACATTTCCTAGGAATTGTATACAGTGACGGATGACACACATTTTCGCTAACAGATACATCGTGTCATCCAAAGACGATACCTTATTACTGGGATATTAATAAGTAATAAAAATATTTCGCTACACTCAGGGGCGCAACAAGGAGGGGGGGGTCCACGGATGCCTGAGCACCCACTCGATTGGGTTGAGCACCCAGTATATTCCAGTCGATTCAGATAATAACCCAACTTGAAAGTTCGGTAGAAACAGTTCCATGCACTGCATTGATGACCTTTTCGCTAACAGATACATCGTGTCATCCAAAGACGATACCTTATTACTGGGATATTAATGAGTAATAAAAATACTTCGCTACACTCAGGGGCGCAATAAGGAGGGGGGAGTCCACGGGTGCCTAAGCACCCACTCGATTGGGGTGGGCACCCAGTATATTCCAGTCGATTCAGATAATAACCCAAATTTAAAGTTCGGTTCAAATAGTTCAAGCTCGTAAATGAACAGCCGAATTCGATCTTTTCAGTTTATACCCCCCGCAGTATATGAATATTTGTAGTATTATGATGCGAGCACCCAGTCAAACTGTAACGTTGTTGCGCCCCTGGCTAAACTACATGCATACAAAAAAAAGTATCAGTCGATTTCTTACTTTATCATTTAGCGGTTTCAAGCAAAGTATCCATTGGTTCATAAAGTAAAATTGTTGAACTGCCCACAAAATATGAACGAACTTCACTATTTTTAAACCTGAATCCGGGTCGATCATCGTTACATATAAAGTGTAAAGAACCCAACAACTGCAACCATACACGCACCATAAATAATTTGCTTGAAGAAATTTACTGATATTGTCAGTAATATTGTATATTTTTAAGCATATACTATAAAGATTTTCACATTCATTTTCAAGATCAACTTCATTTTGGAATTGCTGTTCCACCAAATTCTTCACATACTCGTTTGTTTTCTGCAACCGATGAATCAGTTTCTCGGTATATATAACCATTGTTGCAGATATAGTGTATAAAAGCAATGTTTGATAGACTACACGAACAAATACAAAATAAACTGATACGTCGTAAATTACAGTCATAATTACCGTCGATAAATTAATACTTAACAATAATAAATTAACACTTAGCAAAGTTTTTAATTTTAGATTGCATTTTTGACATTTATGGTTTAAAAATACTTCTTCTGCTTCTATATCCAATTCCTTAATGTTATTTACAATATGTGGTAACTGAAAATCCCTTCTGTGCGAAACAATCAATAGAGCAGAAATGCTGCAAAATTCAATTATAGTAACAAGTTTATAAAATACTTGAGAAGTTTTTAAAGTTTTCATAATCCCAAACATGTTTAAAATTATATTGAGCAAGCTGATTGCTGGAAAAGAGTACATTACAATTTTCCGAGACACAGGCACATTTTTTTGTTGTTGGGACGCGTGACCAGGTACACCCAAATAATAACAAAAAATATTTAAAACACTCGCTATCTTTGGGTACATCATACTGTTATCGCTAAACGCTGATTTTACTTTGTTTGTAGGCATAGCACAAGTTACTGGAAACAATAACTACTTATGCTCATGCAGTACATACAC
>NW_020438972.1:209836-212707 GCF_000699045.2 Agrilus planipennis | reverse complement strand
AGGTACTTGTTACATCCACACTAGATCAGCTGAGCGACGTTGGTCGCCTAGATCCAGGCCCGTAATGAAACAAATTGTACGTTCAAATTTATAAAGACGATTTGCGAGCTCAATTGTCACTGGATTGAAAAATTGTATAACACTTTTTTGTTGTATTTTGTGTCAGGAAGCCATGTTTTTTTTTAAATATTATAACTGGGACACCCTGTATGTTGGGTGCGGAGATAGTAATGAAGCGGGCAGGAGCATTTCAGAAACTTCAGTTGTCATAAATCTACTTAATAACAATATAATGCATATACATCTCCAAACCTAACCTAACCAAACAATAACGTCACCAATGCATATACATCAGGCGATAGCACTAGAACCGCGTAAACACAGATAATAACTCTGATTCTCAGTTTACTAACGTATTTTATTCATTTTATTCACAGAAAGCATTAGTTTTATACATTTCCTAGTACCATATCGGAATTTCATACAATTACTAGGAAATGTATAAATTTCCCAGTATATGTGTGTATTAAAAAATCTTCGAAGCAATATTTTATAGATTTCTTAAATAGCATATTTGTATACAATTCCTGGATTTCATACATTTCCGGCAACAGACATATAAGCAAATAGAATTGCCGTATAGCGACTACACCTCTTAAAGAATTTAAAATAGCCATTAACTAATAAACCAGGCTAAATCGATGTAGTTAATGAAAACCTGTAATAGTGATAACTCTATTACAATTTTATCATCATTTAAACCTGCAAGTTTTCCTTTAAGGCGAAACAGGTAAATCACTGCTACAAATATTGTTATAAGTATATCGCATAATAGTTCAGTTTTCTTTCCATCGAAAATGAACATTTTCGTTACGACGAAATTTTATTTTTGATAAAATAGTAAAAAAAGACGCTGATTCTGAATTTCGTTATCCACAGTCTAAGGGTAACATTTCTTAATTTAACAATTAACGAAGAAGGAAATACTTTAAATTTAACATCCTTTTGGAATTTTTGAAAAATATCGATTTGGGCCAATTCTGACAACACCTTTGTTTAGATAAATCGCCCACAAAAATTAATCCAAATCAAAATCTNAGCTCGTAAATCAGCAGCCGAATTCGATCTTTTCAGTTTATACCCCCCGCAGTATATGAATAGTTGTAGTATTATGATGCGAGCACCCAGTCAAACTGTAACGTTGTTGCGCCCCTGGCTAAACTACATGCATACAAAAAAAAGTATCAGTCGATTTCTTACTTTATCATTTAGCGGTTTCAAGCAAAGTATCCATTGGTTCATAAAGTAAAATTGTTGAACTGCCCAGAAAATATGAACGAACTTCACTATTTTTAAACCTGAATCCGGGTCGATCATCGTTACATATAAAGTGTAAAGAACCCAACAACTGCAACCATACACGCACCATAAATAATTTGCTTGAAGAAATTTACTGATATTGTCAGTAATATTGTATATTTTTAAGCATATACTATAAAGATTTTCACATTCATTTTCAAGATCAACTTCATTTTGGAATTGCTGTTCCACCAAATTCTTCACATACTCGTTTGTTTTCTGCAACCGATGAATCAGTTTCTCGGTGTGTATAACCATTGTTGCAGATATAGTGTATAAAAGCAATGTTTGATAGACTACACGAACAAATACAAAATAAACTGATACGTCGTAAATTACAGTCATAATTACCGTCGATAAATTAATACTTAACAATAATAAATTAACACTTAGCAAAGTTTTTAATTTTAGATTGCATTTTTGACATTTATGGTTTAAAAATACTTCTTCTGCTTCTATATCCAATTCCTTAATGTTATTTACAATATGTGGTAACTGAAAATCCCTTCTGTGCGAAACAATCAATAGAGCAGAAATGCTGCAAAATTCAATTATAGTAACAAGTTTATAAAATACTTGAGAAGTTTTTAAAGTTTTCATAATCCCAAACATGTTTAAAATTATATTGAGCAAGCTGATTGCTGGAAAAGAGTACATTACAATTTTCCGAGACACAGGCACATTTTTTTGTTGTTGGGACGCGTGACCAGGTACACCCAAATAATAACAAAAAATATTTAAAACACTCGCTATCTTTGGGTACATCATACTGTTATCGCTAAACGCTGATTTTACTTTGTTTGTAGGCATAGCACAAGTTACTGGAAACAATAACTACTTATGCTCATGCAGTACATACACAATCCATTAATAACATTACAAATTTATAATACAAAATTACACATGCAAGTCACTTTATTAATTGGCTAATAATTTTAATGTTAGTGCAACTGTAGATAATAAATAATACATACCAGGAGTAGTTTTATCATCGTTTAGCTCATAAATAAAAATGCATTTGTGTACACTCTTTCTTATGTATAAATTGGGTAAACTGAAAATTACCTTTTCTTTATTTAAATTTTACATTTATTTCGAATAACTTAAAACAAAACTAAAGTTAAATATGTTATTATTTTTCATATTAATTTCCTGTTCCTGCATACGAGGTCTGTTTCAGAAGTAAAATGATTTTTTCTACGTTACGAGTATTCTGGCGAGCTGTAGGTATGTGGAGAGCGAATTATTTGGTGGTGAAAATACCAAATAAAAATTCCCACTTATTCCTACAAGGAGTTCATGTCATGACTGTCATTATTAAAAAAAGACGAAGACTTCTCTCAAGTGTGATTCTCTTAGGTCTTTGAATTCTGCGGAATTCATTTCGTAATTGTTATAATTATTTAAAAAAATATCCGTACTCGGCTTTTATTGGGCATAGAAAATCATAGAAAAATATAGGGATGAGTTACAAAAATAGAAGAGTAATACTTAGTTTGTATAAAGAGCAAC
>NW_020438972.1:207363-209539 GCF_000699045.2 Agrilus planipennis | reverse complement strand
TCCCTAGAAAAATATAGGGATGAGTTACAAAAATAGAAGAGTAATACTTAGTTTGTATAAAGAGCAACTGGCAGCTGGGGCTGCAACGTACAGTAGTAAATATTAGGAAGGGAGTCAGACAGGGATGCACACTATCGCCGCTACTTTTCTAGGGATAGTTAAACAGGGGCAAAAGATTAGTATGCTTAGATTTGCAGATGATACAGCAGTATTAGCATCTAGCAAGGAGGAGTTAGAGACAGCTTTAAATAAATGGAAGCGGTACTGACAAAACAGTATTGTATAAAAATAAGTAAAAGTAAAACAAAAATACTGATATGCAAGGGAAGAAATAGTAGGGAAAGAGCGAATATAAAGACAGGAGACGAAAAATTAGATGAAGTGGCTGATTTTAGATATCTAGGAAGTCTAGGTGGTGGTGGGTGCAGCGGAAAAGAAAGGGTTAGAAACGTTCGAAATGTTGTGTTACAGGCGAACGATAAGAAAACCGTGAAGAGAAAAGGTTTGAAATGAAGAAGTATTAGAAAGAATGAAGAACAGAGGATTCTAGAGAAGTCAGTAAGAAATAGGCGAGATAGATTAGTAAGTAATGTTTTCTATAATAAGTTTATTTATGTGCCGTATATGAACTTATAACTTTAATGACAAAGTCGAATGTTGTCAATGTTTAAGAAACATCATCACCCTTTACTACTTATCGTTAGTGAAGGTCAAGGTCCTAAAAATTCCCCGATTATGGCGAGTTTTTCCCTTCATTCTCGACTACTACTTATCTATTTTAAGTCTCACTAATTTTAAGTATCTGTTGAAGATATAATCCTACCCAGTAATGTTTAATTTCCTTGTTATCCTTTATTACATTTCTGTTCAAATGCGGTCATGTATCGAAATCTGGTTACAAAGGAAAATGCAAGAACACGTATTGGAATCGCACTTTGTGTGACACTCGGCGAATTTTATCTCGAAACAAACGAAAAAGTAAAGCAAGCTTACATAGAAAACACCATAGTTCCGAATAAAACACCGGACCAAAGAAACGGCAGGGATAAGCAAATTTTGCGTGAAATCAAAACTTTTAGGTACCTATTTACAAAGAGTTGGTTTGGAAACATTGTAAACATCTAAACTTCTATGACGATGGTCATAATTAAACAGTCTTATTACATTGTTATATCCTATGCAAAGTTACTTGGAGCCCCAACATTACTTTAAACTGTGATACTGGAGCATACATCGTAGGTACCTATAACCTTTAAACATTCTCAGAATAACACAAAAAGTAATTCATTTAATTAAAATGTAGTACGGAATTCATCCATGAATATTTTAACGAAATGAAATGATCAATATCGTGTATGCACTTATTTCAAAGAATAATTTCCATTACATTATTGGGACTTTTTAAACTACACAATATGAAGGCCTTTTCTTCAAATTAAAATTTTTGTAGGGTTAATTTCAATATATTAAAGTGAGCTAATTTTTGATATAATTTTTACCATCACATGTAACCTCAAATTAATGAAGAAATATTGTTAGGGAATTGAACCCAGTTAGTCGTAGAGCAATGGTGTGTAAACTCAAGAGTCCTGGTTCGATTCCCGGCTGCGACGTGACACCAGCAACAAATTTTTCTAATACATTTGATACTTATAAGTATACGCTTTAATTACACTCGTTGGAGTATATTCCTTATTGAACTCAGAAATGAAACAGATCGTTAAAAAAGAAGGTTGAATGAATCTATGAGTGATTGACAAAATAAGTTTGAGAATCCGTGTTGGAAATTAGAACACGACTTTTCAAACATATTTCGTACAGAAGACCTATAGAAGTCATAGACACTACCAATTTTTCTTTGATTTAACGAATATTCTTCATTTATTTTTATTTATTGATGTGTTAAGCCCGTCACTCAATTTGACAAGTTCAGACTCGGTCACAAAAGGTACGTAAATGTTAAATAATATTATTATACGAGGGTGGATTGATAAGTTTCCGGCCTAACCAAGAGATGACGCCACTAGGCCTACCTTGAGGTGACATTCTATAGTACCATCCTTGGATAGCTTGTAGCTATAGTTTCAGCCCGATCTCCTTGCTAGTGTAGGTTTGACAGCACGCTGAACAAGACGCCTCTGTGGTTTTCGTAAAAATGGAAAAGCAGGAAAATCGT
>NW_020438972.1:197322-204342 GCF_000699045.2 Agrilus planipennis | reverse complement strand
TGGCTGATTTTAGATACCTAGGAAGTCAGATAAGTCAGGACGGAAGGAGTAGTAGGGATATAAAGCAGAGGATAGCGCAGGGTCGTGTCGCCTTTAATAAAAAGAAGTCACTTATATGCTCGCGAACCGTTAATTTAGAAATTCGAAAAAGGTTGTTAAAGGTGTATGTTTGGAGCACGGCGTTCGAATTATACACCTTTCAATCTTTCTCGAATTTCTAGATTAACCGTTCGCTAACATAAAAGTGACTTCTTTTTATGATAACATTTTAGCTAATTATCTACTCGACCTATTTTTATTTCTATTAAATTGTATAACAAACATTCTGTCCGTTTATTTCATTGTCAGGCAAAATATTTATGAATATTAGAAATTAGAAAGCTAAATGATAAAAGAAATAAACCTTTTCTACAATACTTACATAAGTAATTATAATAAGACAAAGGTTTTATTTTTTTTCCAAGGGGATCTCTTTTCCGGGGGATTTTGTTCCGATTACCGGTTCTAGCGTAAATGAAGGATTTTGATAATAATTTGTGCGGCTCTCCTGTCCTAGTTATTAGGTACATTCTGGAATTGTCCAACTATTAAAACGTCCAATTAAAGGGAGGAACTGTCGCTTACTATTTCATTGAAATTTTTATCGTAAATCACTAATGGTTTGGCGTGGTGGGCATATTAAATGTCAATATTCAGTGATATGGTCATAGTTCCAATGTGGTAGAGAATATACCTAAACGAACGCTGACGGAACATGGTACCATCCGTCCAAAGAGCATATTTATTACGTAGTAACGATTTATGATCAAAAACATGTTCAAAATACAATACCTCTTATCTCCGAAATTTGTAAGTAGAAAAACCTGACAGAATTATATACAAGATGATACTTCTTCTAATATTAGTAGAAAAATTGTACGATTGTTCCGCTATTCTAGTTTCAAAGAAATTTTTTGTCCCTATTTATTCCAGCGACCAAAAATTACGTTATACTATTTGCTTCATCGCCGTAGGCTGGAGAAATTATAAATTATCAAACCAACTCACTTGTGTATACTTATTTAAAAATATATCCGGAATGTTTGATTTTCAAGTCAAACTTATTGTCCTGTTTCTTTTTTTGGTAATTGTCCAGAATTGTGGCTCCAGACCAAAATCGCTCCAGAATTGTTTTCATCGATTTCCAGTCATTCTACATAATAGAATTAGATATTAGAAGGTGGGGAGACAGTTTTTTATGACTTCATAAATAAAAAAAAATTGAATGATAATTTTTGAAAATTGCCTAAGTTCTGGATAATTACCTGCATTGGTGATGTCGTTGTTTGGTTGGGTAGATTTATGACAGATTGAAGTTTGCTTAATGCCCCTGCCCTGGCTGATATGTTAAAGTATTTTATTAACAGAAAACATTAGTTTTATACATTTCCTAGTGCAATATTGGAATTTCATACAATTCCTGGAATTGGGGCTCCACACCAAAATAGCTCCAAAAATTTTTTCATCGATTTCTGGTATTTCTGAAGGTTCAATGTTCAATAAAACTAATGCTTTCTGTGAATAAAATACTCTAACATACCAGCATCAAATCATAAATTTACTTAACCAAACAATGATGTCACCAATGCAGGTAATTATCCAGAATTGGGGCAATTTTCAAAGTCATTAAAAACTGTCTCCCCACTTTCTAATATCTAATTCTATTATGTAGAATGACCAGAAATTGATGAAAACATTTTTGGAGCGATTTTGGTCTGGAGCCCCAATTCTGGACGATTGTCATCTTTTTATAACTACTTATTTAAACATTACACATATTCTAATTTATCGTTTGTAACTATTTCAGGTGATATATTATATTTCAAAACAAGCATAGAGAGACTTCTAAGAATATCTCATGAACGTTTCAGAAGTTTATGATACCGTATTGTTAGTTCTATGCTATTGTTCTTAAGTTCCACATTATCTGTGACGTACTCAAATTGAAGCGTTCAAAAAACTTCGTTCGGAGAGTAAGAAAACACCCTAATGCTTATTTAGAAATCTCTTTGGAGTAGTATAACGAGCCATACAAGATTGACAAATTTATGGTGCATCACGGGATAATAGTCGGATAACCTACTTTCTACAATCGAGTTTACGGTCTCTTCCAGTGTACGAACCAGTGCAAAGGCCCGAGGCACTGTTTTATACAGTTTCAGTTTATGGTGGCCAACGTCTGACCCAATGAAACACAAATATTCACAAAATGGTTAGTATAAGCGTAAAGCAATAAATTTTACTTCGTTTCCCTTTCGTAAATTTTTATACGACCTTATTTTGACTAGCCTAGTGCCCTTATAAACGCTTTGTGTTCGCCAACGCGTTCGCCCGTTTTAAGTTCTAGAAACCGATTTCAAAACCTTTTATGATTTAATTGACCAAGATGTTGCTACTGGTTCTGAGAAAATTGTTTAACAAGGTTTAAGCTTGGAATTTGGCACTACCTCGCAAAATTGACATTTTTGTCTTTATTAGATCAGTAGATTATCTACTACATGAAATTCTAAACAAAAAAATCATTCAATTGTAAAATAAACTGTAATGGTAAATATTACATTGAGAAAATGAAAAAGGAAAATTTACCTAAATATTAAAGCGATATTACACTTATCCCACTAACCCGTTGCTTCATAAGCGAAAATAATAGAAATTGCAATTTGGAGCCGAATTTGTAAAAATGGAATCCCATCATCATAAGGTTGTCAGTCCTAAGACTGGTTGGACACGCACCTCTACTCTTTCCTATCCTGAGCCAATCTACGTATTTTCCTAAAACTAGAACAACCCATATCTTTAAATATTTGCGAACAGTAATCTAATCAAGGTCTACCCTTCCTAACTCCCGTTTCTGCCCCTAATATGTCTCTGACTAGACCTTCGTGTCTGAGAACCAACCAACCTATCTCGCCTATTTTTTATTGACTTCCATAGAGACCTCCTCTATCCACGATATCCTCATCATTCACCTGTAACACTACATTTCGAACGCTTCTAACCTTTTCTTTTCCGCCGCGTCCACTATCCATGTTTTGCACCCGTACAGCGCCGCGCTCCAAACATACACCTTTAAGAACCTTTTTCGAGTTTCAAAATTAATCGTTAGCGAGCATAGAAGTGACTTCTTTTTATTGAACGCGATTCGACCCTGCGCTATCCTCTGTCATGAAATAAAATTGTAATAATTAAGAAACGTGAAATAATTTTTAAAGAAACATGTCAAAATTGAGATTATTACAAGTTACCTAATAAATTCTACGATTTCTACGGCAAATTCAGTCATTTACAATCGAAAATTGTAATTTTTGCGTTGCCATAAAAATTTAGTTTTCTCCGTGTTATTGGAATAGTAAAGGCAGAAAAGTAAGACAAATTTAAAACTGGTAAGTACAAACCATGCCTTTGTAAATAAGCAGATACTTGATTTGAAAGATTCTCTGCAGTTGATAAAATTTAAGAGATGAAAATTAAGTGGCATTATTAAATACCTATAAAACCAACGTTGAACTGATTGTTCATAAAGATTTAGTCGGTTCTAATCCAGTTTACAAAACACGGAATTGTACTAAAATATGTATATCAGGGAGGCTTTTTAAGGTCCACATTTCTGTAAATAAAAGAACGAGCATGATCACGACAAGACTTATAAAGTGTTTTTCTTTTTAGAGGAATGTGAACATTAAAAAATCTCTTTGATCGAAAACTGTGAAAAACTTATTAAAACATAACTGTGGGTTTGTTAAAGAGCAACAAGCAATTATAGATCTGGAGCAGCAACGTAGAGAAGTAAATATTCGGAAGGGAGTCACACAGGGATGCACACTGTCATCGCTATCTTTTAATCTATACATCGAAGACGCGATCAACATAATTAAAGACAGTACAACTGTAGGGATAAATATACAGGGACAAAAGATTAGTATGCTTAGATTTGAAGGTGATACAGCAGTTTTAGCATTTAGCAAGGTGGAATTAGAGACAGCTTTAAATAAAATGGAAGCAGTATTGTATGAAAATAAATAAAAGTAAAACAAAAATACTGGTATACAAGGGAAGAAAAAGTAGAGAAAAAGCGAATACAAAGATAGGAGACGAAAAATTAGAAGTGACTGATTTTAGGTATCTAAGAAGTCAGATAAGTTAAGACAGAAGGAGTAGTAGGGATATAAAACAGAGGATAGCGCAGGGTCGAGTCACTTCTATGCTTCCGAACGATTAATTTAGAAATTCGAAAAAGGTTGTTAAAGGTGTATGTTTGGAGCACGGCGTTGTACGGGTGCGAAACATGGACAGTGGGCGCGGCGGAAAAGAAAAGGTTAAAAGCGTTAGAAATGTGGTGTTTAAAGGCGAATGATGAGGATACCTTGGATATAGAAAGTTGGAAATAAAGAGGTATTAGAAATAATAGGAGAATAGAGGACTCTATGGAAATCAATAAGAAATAGACGAGATAGGTTGGTAGGACATCTTCTCAGGCATGAAGGATTAGTCAGAGACATAATAGAGAAACGGGATTGAGGAGTGGTAAAGGTAGACCTATATTAGATTACTATTCGCAAAGGGAAATGCGAAGATTACCTGAGGAAAATAGAGGAGGTGCGTGTCTAACCAGTCTTAGGACTGGCGACCTTATGATGATAACATAAAATAATAAAAGTTTGATTAACTGTTCTTTATCAAGAATAATATCTATATAGATACATACTTAATTACTAAAAGTAACTAACGAAATTCCTCGAGTGCACCATTTTTGTAACTACCTGTAGGTAAGTGAAAAATTGCTAATTTTCTAAGTGATTCAATTTCCGCAAAATTCGTTGCCTTGGTGATGTGCTTGGTCTGCCTTTGAAGCGGCAACACAAATAATAATCGCATTTTTAACGCTATTCGATCAAATACCTCTGCAACTTCGTTAAGTATACGTCAATAATAAACGCTGACGATTCTGTTGGAAATGAAATTCCCGACGAAAAGGTCATACTAATTATTCTCGGACAGGCAGCCCAGCCAGTCGACTGTTTAGATGCCTTTGCTATCTCGAAATTCGATTTTCAGTCGGTGGCTAGGTGAAATTATGTACTTTTCCTAACAGACAGCTTCATGAAACGTTAAATTGTACCCTCACCCTTTGTTTCAAACGAATGACTGAAACTTTATTATCGCTTCATGTCGTAAAAATGTACATTTAATTTTTTCTCTTGTTCTCGTATAAAACGAAGGTAAAGCACACTCCTAGAAACTTATTTAAGGTGCAGATAAATAGTTAATTACATTAATGTTTAAAAAATTAGTTTCGCCTTCTATTAATTCTGTTTGTTAAAAGGTTGTCCAACTTTCCAGAATTCTTTTGGACCAGAATTTCTCAATACATAAACTGTGAGCCACGTAAAGTGGTGGCTGAAGTAATAAAACTTCCAGAAGATTTATTTTCGAATGGCTAACATCCGCAGAAATAAGGAAGACAGTCAGAATTTTATTTAGTGGCAATGTTAAGGGACAATTACCCTTATTGAGTTTATCTTTGCAGCTTAANCCCATGACGAGAGTGAATGTGAAAACTAACTATAAAACAAAAGCAATAGGTTAATTTTTTCTTTTTAATAAGTCATATTTTTACATTATTTTCTAGTACGCTACTGACCTATCTGTATTAATACTATAATTTACGCCCACTTAAAGCTTATTTGTGTATCGGTTCCAAGTTTGTTACCCAAATAGGTCATAAATAGGCAAGTACCTGCGCGACCGCTCGCCAGCTTCCTTCGTCAGACCTGTACCTACTATGCTTTTTACAAGCAAAAATTTTATTAAAAATCACTAACGTGTATGTAGTAAAAAAAAAACAATTTTATTCCTTTGCCAGTTTAAAAGTAGCCATAGATGCACATGCAAACGCAGCACAGTAGAAAAATTGTTTGTTAATGTTCTAAAAAGAAATTAAACCCCTAAAATGTGAATTGTGCGTAATTGGATGGAGCTGTTTGCGCTTTCGGTCCAATTTTTCCGCAACGTAGCGTAAGTTGGGACGAACATTATAAATGTTACCGGAAATGTATGAAATCCGTTATTGTATACAATTCCTAGGAAATGTATATGATTCCTAAAATCGCCCGGAAATGTGTGAAATAAATTATATTAGACACATTTCTTGGGAAATCTATACATTTCCTAAATAGCAATAGAAAATGTATTACCTAAATAGGCAATAATGCGGCAGGCTGTTTGGAGATGTAACTACTTATATCCATTGGTGGCAGCATTGTTTGGGTAGGGAGATCATAATGTTAGGGAGACAGACTGGAGTGTCATTAATTGCCCCAGCTGATATGATAGATGTTAGAATAATGTGACGAGATTATCTTTGTTTCAGCAAACACGAAAAAAATTATGACCGACCTTTCAAATTGAAATTTTGAACTGAAACTTCCAGAAACTTATTATTTTTTGATCTATGAAACTATACCGGAACGAAAAAACTGACGACCTTATGATGATGATTAAAAAAAATTCGGTTTTTGGTGACTTTTGAAATCTTAAAAAATTTGGAGCTACATCTTAAAAATTTTTTTTTGAGCTGTTCTTTGGAGGGGGTTCCGAAACATCGAAAACTAACATTTTTTCACTCGAGATTGAAAAAAAATGGTCGATTGTTTTTCGCCACCCTAATATATATAGGGTGTCCCAGTTATAATAATTAATATTTATACCACAGATTCCTACGGACATTTGGAACATAAAATGTTATAACACTTTTGACTTTTGAAACAAAATAAAAAATTATAAAATTATAACAGTTTCGATGCCGGCCCTGCACAATCGCAAATTAATTACGATTGCCAGCTGATCGTAGAAAAATTCACCTTCAGTAGGTCGGAATCAGCTGGTTTTTGGGGTGATGTTATTGTTTATGTTTGGTATTAAGTTACGGATCAGCCGAAGAAAATGCACTCGCGTTAAGGTCCATTAGATGACTGAAACACG
>NW_020438972.1:188570-191689 GCF_000699045.2 Agrilus planipennis | reverse complement strand
TATGAATTCCAAGATATGCATTTCTTACATTCATACTGTGCAGGCTCATGATCACGATTTAGGTCTGCATCTGAGCACTTGAGCACAATGAATGTAGACATGCGTTTCTCATCCGTGATATGCACGGGGTTTTAATTGCTACATGTCTGATTGTTACGTTTTATCATTTAGGCCTGCCGATATCGGGCGTGCAATGCGTGCATAGCTTCAAATTCACATCATTGTACAGTTTTTCCATTTGCTATTCAAAAATATATTTACAATTTTATAAAACATTACAAAATATGTAGTTATATCAACTAACTTTTAGAAAGTAGGTAGGTATTAAATTGGAGTTTTGAAATTTATTGGTTTCACATGGACTGTTCACACCGTCATCGAATTTGAAAATACGTTATAATACTTTTACTATCAAAAAATTAAAATTTTTAATTCAAAAGGAAGGGTCAAGAACACAATTATCGCTATCCTCCACAAACAAAATTATTTACATCTGACAAAAGATTTTGAAAAATATGCAAATTTTAACTACTATAATTTTCACTTTCAGAAATTGCAAAAAGTTTTACAACCAAAAGGCGAGGAAGACAGGATAATTATAAAAAAACTACTTTCAACTTTTTCCCTGTCCTCTTCAAAGAAAATCATGAATCTAACAAAGGAATTTTAAATAACATGAAAGTTTATAAACCTGTAATTTTTACTATTAAATATTGCAAAGTTTTAGGTTCAAATGAAACTTTCTAAAAAATATGACATTACATATTTATCCTCGTTTTCTGCCGACAAAATGATCAAAATCGGACAAATGAGTTTCGAATAATATGCAGATCGAAACATCTGTAACTTTTACTATCAGAATTTGCAGAAAGGTAGATAGCACCCTTACAAAACATTTGACATCACACCTTTTGTCTTCGCCTTCTTTGTCAAGGTTTAAACACCCGTAATTTTTAATATCAGAAAGCTTCATGTTCAAAACGAAGGGGCAAAGACAACGGATATAAAAAAATTTGACTTTCCCCATTTTATCTCCCTTCTCCACAAACAAAACCTTCAAAGTCCGGCAAACGAATATTGAAAAACACCTGTAATGTCACAATGTAGGTAGTGTATCGCTATCTGTAATTTTCAATAATATAAATTGCAAAATTTGTGTTCTGAAGGAAGGGTAAAACACGCCCTCACATAAAATCTGACTTTAGACAATTTGTCTCAGTCCGTTTCAAACAAAATTACCAAAATCTGAGTGTTTTAATACCTACAATTTTTACTATTAGAAATTACAATGTTCAGACCACCCTTATTAAAAATTGGACTTTACACACTATGTCACCCTCCTCATCAAACAAAACTATCAAAATCTGACAAACAAATTTTGGATAGTAAGCATGTTTAAATACCTGTAATTTTTAATACTATAAATTACNTTGTTCCCGAGATATTTTATGTAAAAAAAAATAATTAATTAATGAACTCGATTTGATAAACAAAAGCGACTTCCAACCTGCATAATTTATTAGACAATTATATGGGGAATAAAAAACATGCAAAATACATATGACGAAAAATGCACTGTAGAGACATAAATGAATAAAAATAAAAGCGCAACATAACATCCATCGGAAGCTAAAAAGTCATCTAGACTTTTCCTAAGCATCACGGATATTAAGTTTTGGTTTACAAGTCTTTTTTAATTAAGTACGATTACGAAAAGACGTATATTGAAATTTCCTGCACTTTATCTACACATTATTAAATTTATTAAACAATAAATTAAAATTCGTTTGTTATTTTTTTGTTTCATTTAATTTAAGTACTTTTTTGCGATTTCGGCCAACTTTAGTGTTTACTGAACTCTGATTCATTAACAATTTCTTTCAACCAATAGCCGAGAGACTCATCCCTAAAATTATCACAACAGAACTGTTAGAGCGAAAGAATATAATTATTATCTATAGACAAGGAAAGATATTTTCTACATATTCTTATATTGAATTGATCTCTATGTATCCTTGTCTGTTTTAATTATTCCTGTAATTATATTACCTAACTGTTTCGTAGTTGATATATATATATTAATCTATTCAAAAGAAAAGTAAAAACTCACCATTGCCGACTTTGCCATTTTCGTCTATCTGAAAACAAAATTAATTTATTAGACAAGTAAAAAAATATTAAAGTACATTTAGCTGAGCTCCGTAAATAGAAATCCCAGAAAAGTAAAGAAATTAATTGAATTTTAATTGGTAGAGTATTAGACGCAACGATGAAATTTCGATAGACCTATTTACCTATTTATTATCTTTTTTTGATCATGACAAAATTAAGTTTTAAATTTATTTTTACTATATATTTCGAAAATCCAATTATAAATGCTCTAGTAAACAAAAACGTTTGTGATAAATACAGCCAAAAGTTAAAATTTGAAATTAATTCACAATAAAATTGCATTTCTAGTTTTTCAACAGTTCGCCACTATGGTATAGAAAAATTAAAGCTGCCCCTATGATCAATTTTATTTTAATGAGTAATTACTTCGTTAGTGAAGTATTTACAGTAAATACCCAGCATAATACTTATTACTTTGAATTTATGTTATGCAAATAAATGCTTTCGAAGTACTAGATCTATTTACTACTTCGTTTTACAAGTATAGAATTCTTCATAAAAAGGTGATTTAACATTTATCTATCTATATATATCTTCTATCTTTTAAAAATATTCACAAAATTAAAAATATGGCGGAACAAAGTCCGCCGGGTCAGCTAGTATATATAACTATAAACCTACCTGTAATTCAGCAGCATTCACCTAGCACTATTCAAATGTAACTAACACAACACAACACCATCAATTAAACATTCAACAGTACAACTACACGATCTTTGTATTAAATATACTTAGTTATAATTACATATGTACGTATATTGTTGATCTCTCAAAAATTATAACAGAAGTTGTAAGTAAAAAGTTAGGATATCACAACTGTATGAATCTTTAAGTCAAACAACAACACTCGAATGAGCAGAGAGAACTGGCAAAGTTACATACCAAACAAGGTGACCCTTGCAAAAAAACAACGGATAACACGAAACAGATATAGGCATACACAGAAA
>NW_020438972.1:122256-185966 GCF_000699045.2 Agrilus planipennis | reverse complement strand
TGAGTGTTTTTACACCCGTAAATTTTACTATCAGAAACTGCAAAGTTTTAAATCCAAAAACAAGGGTAGCGAGCACCCTTATTAAAATCTGACTTTACACACTTTGTCACCCTCCTCTTCAAATAAAACTATCAAAATTTGTCAAAGAAATTTTCATTCATATGCATGTTTAAATACCTGTAGCTTTTATGCTATAAATTACAAATATTTGAGTTCAGAAGGAAGGATAGAAAGCACCCCAGAGACAAGGGTAGGAAGACCCTTAAATGAATATGTGACTATACACGCTTTGTCCTCGCCTTCTACAGACAATATCGGCAATACCTGGAAGTGAATTTTGGATAAAGTGCATGTTGAAACACCTGTAATTTTTGGTATCATAAATTGCAAAGTTTAAGGTTCAGAAGGAAGGGTGAAGAAATTTTATATAACGAATGTGATTTCACACATTTTCTCCTTGTCCTCTTCAAACAGAATATTCAATATTCCACAAACGAATTTTGAATATTATGACTGTTTTTACACCTGCAATTTTTACTATTAAACATCTGTAATGCCCAAATATAGACAAAGTATCTCCATCTGGTGCGGATTTACTGCCACTAAAAAGTTTAAGTTGCACCATTTGATTATAATGTTTTAGTTTCAAAAGGGAAGGTAGACAGCACCCTTACAAAAGATCCGACTTCACCCATTTTGTTCCAACCCTTTACAAACAATACTATCAAAATCTGACAATCGAATTTTGAATAGTATGCATGTTTAAATCTCTATAATTTTCAGTACTAAAATGCAAAACTTTGGGTTCTGAAGGAAGGATAAAAATCACCCCTACACAAATTCTGACTTTAGACATTTCGTCTCCGTTACCTTCAGACAAAATTACTAAAATCTGTCACAAATTTTGAATGATGTGAGTGTTTTTACACCCGTAAATTTTACTATCAGAAACTGCAAAGTTTTAAATCCAAAAACAAGGGTAGCGAGCACCCTTATTAAAATCTGACTTTACACACTTTGTCACCCTCCTCTTCAAATAAAACTATCAAAATTTGTCAAAGAAATTTTCATTCATATGCATGTTTAAATACCTGTAGCTTTTATGCTATAAATTACAAATATTTGAGTTCAGAAGGAAGGATAGAAAGCACCCCAGAGACAAGGGTAGGAAGACCCTTAAATGAATATGTGACTATACACGCTTTGTCCTCGCCTTCTACAGACAATATCGGCAATACCTGGAAGTGAATTTTGGATAAAGTGCATGTTGAAACACCTGTAATTTTTGGTATCATAAATTGCAAAGTTTAAGGTTCAGAAGGAAGGGTGAAGAAATTTTATATAACGAATGTGATTTCACACATTTTCTCCTTGTCCTCTTCAAACAGAATATTCAATATTCCACAAACGAATTTTGAATATTATGACTGTTTTTACACCTGCAATTTTTACTATTAAACATCTGTAATGCCCAAATATAGACAAAGTATCTCCATCTGGTGCGGATTTACTGCCACTAAAAAGTTTAAGTTGCACCATTTGATTATAATGTTTTAGTTTCAAAAGGGAAGGTAGACAGCACCCTTACAAAAGATCCGACTTCACCCATTTTGTTCCAACCCTTTACAAACAATACTATCAAAATCTGACAATCGAATTTTGAATAGTATGCATGTTTAAATCTCTATAATTTTCAGTACTAAAATGCAAAACTTTGGGTTCTGAAGGAAGGATAAAAATCACCCCTACACAAATTCTGACTTTAGACATTTCGTCTCCGTTACCTTCAACAAAATTACCAAAATCTGACTCAAAAATTTTGAATAATATGAGTGTTTTAACACCTGTAATTTTTACTATCACAAATTGCAAAATTTTATATCCAGAAGGAAGGGTAGAGAGCACCCTTATAAAAATCTGACTTTACACACTTGTCACCCTCCTCCTCAAACAATATTATCAAAATCTGATAAACGAATTTTGGATAGTATGGATGTTTAAAGACCTGCATTTTTTAATACTCTAAATTGCAAAGATTTAAGTTCAGAAGGAAGGGTTGAAAGCACCCCTACACAAAATCTGGCTTTAGACATTTTGTCACCGTCCTCTTGAAACAAAATTGTCAAAATGTAACACCCCAATTTTGAATAACATAGAAATTTATACTATTGTAAGTTTTATAGGCAGAAATTGCAAACTCTTAGAATCAGAGGTAAGGGTAGAAAGACCCTATTACAGACAATATTGGCAATACCTGGAAGTGAATTTTGGATAAAGTGCATGTTGAAACACCTGTAATTATTGTATCATAAATTGCAAAGTTTAAGGTGCAGAAGGAAGGGTGAAGAGATTTTATATAACGAATGTGATTCCACACATTTTCTCCTCGTCTTCTTCAAACAAAATATTCAATATTCCACAAACGAATTTTGAATATTATGACTGTTTTTACACCTGCAAGTTTTACTATTAAACACCTGTAATGCCCAAATATAGACNGGAGACTTGATGCCCTAATGATAAAAAGCGATAGAGACCTTTCCGATGTTCTTAACTTAAACAAATTGGTGAATTTATGGACAAAAATTAAACACAGGCGAATTCAAGTATCTAAGCTAATAATACTTATTAACCTATTGGATTAGGTGCTTCTTTTATTTCTTATTTATACATGCATATTTTTGCACAATTACATCCGTGTAGATATGAACAATGTTATTTGTACGTAAGGGATTTGTATGTGTATCAAAAACTTTAGTTTGAAAATTAAAGTACAACAGTTGCTTAATCAGTTGCACCCCTGCCAAAGCACAATACATTGCTAGAGGCCTGAATAATAATGCTCGACATTAGTTTTCTTTGTATTGCAAACTGCTACAACTGCTTCCTTGATAAATAACCCATTTATTTCGTTTCTACAGTCACAAATTCTCAAAATCATGAACTTGAAAAAATAAGAAGGGGGTTCAGCTAATTCTGAAGTTAGTAAGTTAGTATGTGACTGTTTTACATTGATCGGCATCACAAAGATTAAAATGTATGAATGTTTAACACCTGACGCACTTACACAAAATCTGACTTTAGACATTTTGTCTCTGTCCTCTTCAAACAGAAATATCAAAATCTGACAAACAAATGTAAAATAATATGAGAAGTAATTCTAAAGTTAGTATGTGACTGTTTTACATCGATCGACATCACGAAGAGAAAAATCTTGTAAAAAATATATTGCTGTCGCATAATCTGCGTGTCTTTGACTGAGAGTGGCAAAATTACCATGTTAGCACAGTAAAAATTCGTATGCTTTCTAGAAAACTTTATAAACTTCTCTTATAATTTTCTCAATGCATGTTTCTTTCATCCACTTTACAATGATGGGCATGGTAATTTTTCTATCTAAGATTTTCCTCTCCGTGATATACATATATCAATATTCACTGACCACATGCATGTAACTACAGTTATTGTTTTTCTTGTTATTTGACAACATTGTAAAAAGTAAAATCTAAACATTTGTTTACGAATTTTTCGGAAAGTTCTACGTGGCCGGGAGCGAAAAATGAAAATCAATTTCACTATAAAATCTGTAGTCATCGCATCGGCAGCTCTATACAGAATTAATGTCGACATTTCATCGGTACGTAATTCAATTATCCCTGAAATGTGCGGTAATTAATCATAATTACGTTGTATTAATACAGCATCGGAGAAACCAAATTTCAAGTAAAGCTCACGTACTACTGCGAATTCTATCCGGTAATTCATCAACGTGTGCCGAATCGAACACAAGTGCGCTCTAATTACGGACTTGTAACAAATTTCACATTGATATCGCCAAACGGAAAATACAAGTGCACCAGCCAACAAAAGAAAAGAGTAAATCATTACACCGAAACTCAGAAAATAATTAGAAGAAAGTTCGAAAAGATTTATTTAAATGTACAGTGTATACATATATTCATACAATACGAGAAATAATGGAAAGAAAAAATGGAACATACCCGAGAATGAGTTGACGAATAATTTTAAAGCATGTTGAGATTCTTTCTTAACAAGAAGTTTTTAATTAAAAGATGAAACAGTTGCGAACCAAAATATATATTATGTGATCTTTCGGATGTACTTAACTTATAGTTGGGAAGAAATGAAAGCTATAAAAAAATTAAAAAAGCACTACATATTATAAAATGTCAAAACCAAGCAAATATTTATTCAAAAGAGCTACACAGAGCTGCATAATACTTATAAGTATCATACTGTACCCTAATAAAGTAAAATAAAAATACTAGTATGCAAGGGAAGAAAAAGTAGGGAATTACAATACAATTACAATTATATTTTATATTTAGCATTTTGCTAATACATAACAAAAAATACATTTTATTCTTAACAATTAATTTTTAAGTATTCAAAAATCCCCCTTTTGAAACTCCTTAAACAGCGAATGAGCGAACATAAAGACAGGAGACGAAAGATTAGAAGAAATGGCTGATTTTAGGTATCTAGGAAGTCAGATACGTCAAGACGGAAGGAGTAGTAGGGATATGAAGTAGAGGATAGCGCAGGGTCGAGTCGCCTTCAATTAAAATAAAAAAGTCACTTCTATGCCCGGGAACGATTAATTTAGAAATTCGAAAAGTATGTTAAAGGTGTATGTTTGGAGCGCGGAACTGTACGGGTGCGAAACATGGACGGTGGGCGCGGCGGAAAAGAGAAGGTTAGAAGCGTTCGAAATGTGGTGTTACAGGCGAATGATGAGGATACCGTAGATAAAGAAGGTTAGAAATGAAGAGGTATTAGAAAGAATAAGAGAACAGAGGACTTCATCGAAGTCAATATTAAATAGACGAGATAGGTTAGTAGGACACCTTCTGAGGCATATATTAGAGGCAGAAACAGGAGTTAACTAGTAGAGATTGACCTAGATTAGATTACTCTTCGCAAATAGTTAAGGATGTGGGTTGTTCTAGTTTTAGGAAAATGCGAAAATTAGCTCAGGATAGGAAAGAGTGGAGGTGCGTGTCCAACCAGTCTTAGGACTGACGACCTTATGATGATGATGATTTTAGACTCATATTCTAAATTCTACTCAGTTCGCGACATGATCAAATCCAAATGAGCAGTTTCCAGAAATGTATTCCATATCTAAATCTGTTGAAACTGATTTACACGCTTCGCGAACTGAGCAATTCGGAGTCAAATTCCGAATATAAATATACTTCGGCAGGAGATCCTTTTTAGTTTTAATGCATTTCGCCGATTTTACAATTTAGGAATGCCCAGTCCTCGAGTTTGAGTTTTTAATTAAGAAAAAAAATTTCAATTAATAGAATTGTAGTTATGAAGGAAAGCAATATTCACTTCTCACAATCGGAAGCAGCTTATAACTCGAATGAAAATTTTAATATTATCAATTCATTGCAACAAGAAGAACTTACATAACACTTCCTGTTACATTTGCCGTTGCTCGAAACACATTTGCACTTTTTATTTTGACATTGTTTCTTGCAATCCCGTAAACTTATGAACTCTTGCTTCGAGATCCTTAATAACAATCTGTCTCATTGAACATGACATTAGGGGAATGTCTTCCGCAAATATAAATTCATTTTAAGGCAAATGTAAAAAAGATTTTTACTTACAATTAAATACACCAGCTCGTTACACAAAAATGAAAATGCTATTAATCTGAAACTCATTGTTGGTGTAAATTTTCTCTAAAACGCCATTAACTGTGCTTAGTTTATAAAAACCATTTTCTTCAGATATAACCATAGCCATTATAGCCATTTTTATAGACGAGGGCTCGTATTCCGTTTTAGTCAGAATTTTTTATAATCACTTTTTGTCGAAGTATACTCATATTCGTCATTTGAGCAATTTCGGAATGCTCAGTTAGCAAAATGTATAAATCAGCTTCAGCAGATTCCGAAATGGAACATATTTTCGACAATCGATCCATATTGCGAACTGAGTATTTATTTCGGCCACTAACATTTACATGCCGCAAACATTACGCATAATTAACTACTTTCAGTTCCGGGTGGGCGGCTTTTGAAACAGTTTTCGTTGCGGTTAACTAACCGTTCAGCTGGATTATTGCATCTTCAATTGGCATCACAGTGGCGAAGACTAGATAGTATGCTAAATGCAAACATAGGAATTAAGCAAAAGTTAAACAGTACTATGGTTTTCGCCTCTAATTTAAACTTATTTCATATAAAAGCCCAGCGAAATATCAAGGTGACATGTGTTTTGACGAGAATGTGTTTGCAAAATCAGAAATGATTCACAATGTCGTGTCCTTTTTAACCAATTTTCAACTTTGGACACGCAAAATATAGCTCTTTACAGTGTTCAAGCCAATTTTAATTTGTATGACACACTTAAAAAAATTGTAGCACAAATCGTAACAAAAAACAAAACAGATACAATTTGCAAGAAAAATGAAGATACTGTTGTAGTTAATTATTTTCCTAAGAACTCTACTACAGGCAGAGGCGCAACAAGGGGGGGGGTCCACGGGTGCCTGAGCACCCACTCGATTGGGTTGGGTACCCAGTCAATTCCAGTCGATTCAGATAATAAACCAATTTGAATGTTCGGTTCAAATAGTTCAAGCTCGACATTTTCGGCTTGGGGGAGCACCCAGTCAAACTGTAACGTTGTTGCGCCCCTGACCACAGGAATACCACTGTTAATGATTATATACCGCAAATGCTTCTTACATCTTCTAATTTATTCATATTAAAAGGAAATGGTTCACAATTTCGGCCCCTTTTGACGTGACAACGTCTTATAATTCGATGGAGCCGGCTGCACGCACGAAAAAACATGACTCATGCGGCGTTACCTCGCTCTGAGGCGTTCCATTTAAGGCTTGAAGTACAAGCGAGAGCGCGGAACGAGCGACAAAGAGGCACAATCGGCCTCCGCGTTCGGCAGCGTTCGACATCTGTCTCTCTCCTACTTGAGTGAGCGATGCGTCCGCGTGGACAGCTGCTATACAATAATACATTTACATGTTTTCGTCAAGTATGAAGTGCAGTGAAAAGTGAATGTGGTGTCAATTGTTTATAGCAATATTATATATACGTTCAGTGATATATTGTCGAATTGAAGCTAGAGTTACAAAAATTTTAATGATGTTTAAAAGTTGTAAATAAAAGTTGTAAAACAATTACTCAAAGCACATTCATACTTGTAAAAACTATGTACATTGGAAAAAAAATAAATAAAAATTGACATAATTGTATTTATGCGTACAAATAAATGTAACTTGATCAATTCAATTGTGATTTCCATTTACCTCCTTCTCTATATCCATACAAAATATCTATCAAACAAATAAAATTAAAATTTTCTTTTGAAAAATGAAACCATTCCATCAGTATTTTCTTATGACGTTGTCACGTTCAACTATCGTCAGTAAACCGACTTTACAGACAACCGATTTTTTTAACCAATTTTCGAATTTTTACTCACAAAATTACAGTGATCCAATCAAAGACAATGTGTAATAAGCTGATTCAAGGAATATATGTTACATCAGGTACAACAACTCGACTCAGGGGCATCCTCAAGTGGTCCCATATTTCAGTTATGCATTCATGTAAAAATTGAAAATTACTAATATCAAAGATCTGCCACTGAATAATTTTATTATTTGGCAACAATCAACATTCACCAAAACTAAATGCGATAGTCCAATGAGGTGCCTAGGTATGAAATAAAACTGTAAGCCCAAAACCTTTTGCTTACAAATGACATAGTGTTCCGATGATTTCCAATGTCTCTTAATGAATACTTACAATTAAAGAAAGAAAAATACCATTGTATGCGTTTCCATTGCTGACGATTTCTCCAATTTATTGGTGCGAGAACTAAACTTAATCGAATTAAAAACTTCAAACGTGCCTGAATGGCGTCGAGAAGCCAATAGACTTTTTAAACTGATTTTCCGACAAAAGTTTAATCAACTACTAGATGTAAACACTTTAGTGATTGTTTTATTCCTTTTTGTTTTTAAAAACTGCACTACTTCTGAAGAACGAACAAAGAACAGACCCTCCGGATATGTCGTAAACTTCTATTTCATTCTTCTCATCCGGGTAATGAGTAATGTAATGAACTGTCAGCTAAACTGAGGCGAAAAACTTTGCTTGATACATTATTTAATTAATTAAGGATATTTGGAACCAAACTAAACCGTGATATTTCAGCAGTAAGATAAATTGTTTGACTACTTATTAATAATTTACATTGCCAATACCAAATTTATAAGACATCATGTTTATTGGATGTGAACCTATGAGCATTTGTTAATCAGAAGCGTCTGACTAGCACTAACGAGCACAGGGGACATATCTTCTTTTTTTTTTTAAAATAATAGAACATTTGTTTTCTTTAATTTTTACAATTATATATGAAAAAGAATTGTAAGTGCTGTCAGCACAAGGCAAAATAGTATTACGTAAATGAAAGTTAGTATAAGCAATTTCTTATGCTGAAGTGTACGATGTATTGCATACCTATTTACAAACAATTCCTTTAAGTTTAATCTATCTATCTATCATATACGGTAGAATTTGGATATAACGACATTGCTTATAACGGCTAACTGTTTTTAGCTAACCGCTATGTAAACTCAATTGTGACAAAGTTAAAAGCTCGAAACGAAAGTGTTTTACAATTGAAGAAAAAAAGGCTATTTTACACGTATAGAAGAACGCAAATCAAATGTAACACTCGAAAAGGAATTCGGCGTTTCTCATTCTAAAATATCCACAATAAATAAAAATAAAAATAAGCAAGAACCCCTATTTAATGTAAATGTTTTGAAATGTAAACATGTCAAGGCATCAACTCAACAACAGATAGATGAGGCATTATTATAGTGGTTTAAGCTTAAGCGTAACCGGGGAATACCCGTTAATGGGACCCTGCTTCAAGAAAAAGCTAACTTTTTAATAGTTGAATATTCCTAACTTCAGTTGTTCGATGAGTTGGATAAACCGTTTTAAAGTAAGACACAACATCGTTGCTGGTAAGATTGCTGGTCAGACTTTGTCAGTTCAATAGAGATTGGTTATAAAGAAACTATACCATTACATACGTCATCATCATCATCATCATAAGGTCGTCAGTTCTAAGACTGGTTGACACCCACCTCCACTCTTTCCTATCCTGAGCTAATCTTCGCATTTCCCTAAAACTAGAATAACACACATCCTTAACTATTTGCGAACAGTAATCTAATCTAGGTCTACCTCCACNAATGCAATACAAAAAACCTTTTGAGCTTCTTCAAGTTTCCCACATCTTATAAGAGAGTACATTTTACGGCACAATGTATCCTCATCACTTTGATCAATATCATGTAGAGGTAATTTCTGGTAATGTGGTGCATCTGGATCCAATCTATTAATGATTTTCCTGGAGCTCTCAAACACTATAGTTTCTGGTGACTCTAGTTGATGTAGAGTATTTTCCCAACCTACTGAATTGTTGTCTGTGAAATGATAAACTGCTTCCTCCATTTCAGATGCATTTACTTCTAACCAGTCTATTACCAGCTGACATTCTCTTAAGAGACTATCATGTTTAAATAAATTAAGCACACATATTTTTTCACTTGCTGTATTACATTCATCTTCCATGTTTTCACTTCTTGTCAATAGCCTGTCTTGCATTAAAATTACTAATAATCGCCAAATATTACGCTCTTTTTCTAACCAAGACTCTTCAGGAATGCCCTGTATAGTTATCTTTGATTTTATGCCTCTGACTACATTTAATGCATCTGAACAACATGCTGCTAAATCAGACAATATATTAAACGCATTATGCTCTTGAGAATGAGATTGTAATGTCTCGAAAAACTCTATATACAAGTTCTCTGCAGCTGTTGTCCAGGGCTTATTTGCTTGCAAAATCGATCCCGTCAAGGTTCGATCACCCTCAACTATATTATAGAAAGTATTTTCCGAATTTACTTTGTTAGCATCAATTCTCTTTAGTTCTTCTGCTGTTAACGCCAAGGAAACATCCGAAAAAAATGTGTTTTGTAATTCTAACCTCTTTGCCTCTACAGGAGTTAATGTTAAGGAAAAATCGAGATCTTTACGTTGTTTTACCTTCTGTGCTGTTGAATGTAACAAACTTTTATCTTTCGTTGAAATTGCTGAATCTAAAATTCTCAAAGATCTGTTTAAATCGCTTTCCATCTCGTAAAACGCGCCAATATCATGTAAATATAACCTCAAGCTACTTACGGTTTATTTAACTTCTTCTTCTTCGTGTCCAGTTGTTGAGCATGAAATCATTCAGCAATGATACGCAGAGTAACCCTTGAGGGTTGTTATATCCGGTTATATTGTATTTGTTTGTTTGTAATCGCGTTCTCGAATCGACTCCACCAATTTCGATGAAACAATACCTATATAGGTTTGCGGGAGCGCAAAATCGATCTAGCTATATCTTACTTCTGGGAAAATTCATTTTTCCGTATTTCACCCACAAAGCGACAAACTTCAATAAATAGTTTAAATTATTACAAACTGCATAATTACATTTACATTATTCTTTTCACATTTTAGTAAATTTAGGAATTAAGCTTTAGTCATTAACTGAACAAATGAATCAATTTTTGTAACGACAGCTATTGTAGGTAGACTACTAGTTGAATTTTTTGAAAGATGCATACAAACTATTACTTCAATGAAAAATGTATTTATAATTGAAGTATGAATGAGTTACCTGCATACGATATGTAAGACAAAATGAATTTCGAATATACCCTGTTATTTGAAATGCATTTGCATTCTATTAACTACTATCAATGTGTTTTTAAGTCTTACATATATATCACTTTACATTTTAAACTTAAAACATAAAAAATATCCAACTTAATTAAATATTGCCTCCACTTTACGAAAATAAATCTAAATAAAAAAATAAAAATAAATATAATTGCTACCGTTTAATTTAAATTTTTTAATAATCGTTTAAAGGCAAGTTCAGAAAACATACTAACGTCTTAAAGACTTTTAGGGCCTCAAATTTCTTCACAGTGCGTCTTTGACTTCTTTATGGCTGTAAATTCTTTTCAAAATTACCCAGNATGACTTTTGGATAAAGTTTGTCGTGTCTTGTTTTTATAGTGATAATCAATTTTCATCAAGTAAAGGTCAAATCTACTCAATTTTCTATTATTGCTAGGCTTTACTGAACCACGCACTTGTTTTAAAAATTTTGTTAGTCATATGGATATATATATATGTATTAATTATAAAGACATACTGTTATGAAGCAATTTAATTATAAAAGTAAATAACTTAAACATGGCTACAAAAAAATACATTTATTTATCATAAACAAAATTAATAAGTAGAAGTAGCTTTTATGTTGATTCTAAACAGAGGTGTCTTGGCCCCAAGGATCCTTTCTTTCGTTTAATAAAGCGACAGAGCTTTCACCAAGTTTTCTTAAAAACTCTCCTAACTTTTCTTTAGAGTATGCCTGCAAAATAAATTAAAATTTACTACAATATTAACTTGATACTTAATGACAACATTCTGTACTAAGATTGGAATTTACAATCACAAGACTACAGAATTTAATTTATTACAAAATAATTTTAAATGGTTCTTTTAAATCTGAAAACCATCTCAGAATTATCTTACCCTATATAATCCATGTTTTTCTGAAGCTATAACATCAGCTAATTGTATACACTCTTCGTAATGTGCAGATTCATATAGTACTGTATACAAAAGTAATGCGCACTCAGGTATTACTTTGGACCTCATGTAGCTTGCATCTTTGGCCCCAGTTAACCATCCTTCAGGAAACAGTAGAACATTATACAACAATGTTTTAGCTGCTTTAGCTAAATGAGTACATGATAACTTCCACCGTTCTGTTTCCGCCTTAAACTGCGATACACGATGTTGATGCGCCACTTTTTCCGTGAATTGTGCATTCTCATGGAGTTCCCCAGGTGGCAATGGTTTTGAATTATACTGTTCAAACCATAATGTAAAAGCATCTTGTGCATCTAAGTAAGTTTTGTAGCTAAGGTGTTCTCGAACTACTTGGCTAGCCCTGGACGACGTCACATCTTGATCAGCCAAGATAGAGTTCACTGCATCGGAAGGTACTTTACCAAATGCCACTTTAGCACATTCCACTTTACCCATAGTCAGAAACATAAAAATCAAGGCATTGCACTCTTCTAAAAGATCAAAACGTTGTGTATCATAAATCAAGAGCCAGTCGAGTGCTGAAATTTTCAAGGCATCAGCAGAAGTAGGTTTCTCATTTTGTCAATAATTTTTCTGTCATTGTATCTCATTATTCGTAATAAATTAGAATATTTAGACATATTTTTGTAAAACAATCCTAGAAAATATATTTGTACATATTTTCTTTTAATATTTTAAAGACATTCTTCTAATACGCTATTTGCTTATTTTATAATAACAGATATAACAGATTTTCATTAAAATGATAAGCATGGTTTATGTCTAAAGATAGTTGGAATTTTTCATAACTTTGAATAACGAAAAAAAAATAGCATTTTCTATAATGCAGTGTCTGGATAGAAATATTTTTGCCTATAATAATATTTTCAATGATATATTTTCGATTAATATTTGATTATATAAACTAGTTCTTGCCCTGTCCCCGCCCATTTTTGCTCCACTATGACGTAGTGTCGGCCATCATTCTTTTCTAATTGTTGCAGTCGTCGGCCATCATTCTTTTCTAATTGTTGCAGTTGTCGGCCATCATTCTTTTTCAATTGTTGTAGCATTGTCACTGATGTCGGCCATTATGTTTTTTTAATAGATGTACAGTAATCAATGATTAAAATTTAAAAGAATTGTTTGTAAATAGATTTATGCCATTGTGGTTTGTTTGAATGTGTTCTTAAGCGTGTTAAAGTAGTAAAAAGTACTTTATATTTGTGACTTAGTAGTAAAATAGCATCCAGAAGATGTAAGTTATAATCATAAGGTATGCCTCCTTTTGTTTTCATTATCATCCAAGTTTTGTCACAAATATTAATTAAACAGTAGGTACTTGTTACATTAATCGTGGCTTAGGTTAGGTTACATCAGTTAACTATGCAACTTGGAGCACGTTGCGTAAATAGTGAATCTACATGAAATATGAAATTATGTCGTGTTCCATTTGTACATTTTTCGTATATTAATTAAATACATTTAAATTTGAATTTAAAATATTTATCAGGAAATTGAACTGTCAAAATCATTTCATTCTATAATAAATGTGCCCATGCGCATGCTCCACGGAATAAGCCGATGTAAAATCCTTTATGCCATTCTGATTTGTTTGAACGTGTTCTTATCCGTGTTAAAGTAATAAAAAGTACTTTATATAGATTAGATTACTCTTCGCAAATAGTTAAGGATGTGGGTTGTTCTAGTTTTAGGAAAATGCGAAGATTAGCTCAGGATAGGAAGAAGTGGACGTCCACGACCAATCAGTCTTAGGACTGACGACCTACAAATATTATAAGTGCTATCAGCACAGGGCAAAATAGTATTACGTAAATGAAAGTTAGTATCAGCAATTTCTTATGCTGAAGTGTACGATCTGTTGCATAATTATTTACAAACAATTCCTTTTAATTTTAATCATTGATTACTATACATATATTAAAAAACTATAATGGCCGACATCGTTGACNATCATGGTATAAACGCCATCCCTCCAGCAGAACTGCCCTCCATGAGTGACCACATTCAGCACATAGCTAAAAATATTCATAATTTACACATAAGCTATTACTAAATGCAATACAAAAAACCTTTTGAGCTTCTTCAAGTTTCCCACATCTTATAAGAGAGTACATTTTACGGCACAATGTATCCTCATCACTTTGATCAATATCATGTAGAGGTAATTTCTGGTAATGTGGTGCATCTGGATCCAATCTATTAATGATTTTCCTGGAGCTCTCAAACACTATAGTTTCTGGTGACTCTAGTTGATGTAGAGTATTTTCCCAACCTACTGAATTGTTGTCTGTGAAATGATAAACTGCTTCCTCCATTTCAGATGCATTTACTTCTAACCAGTCTATTACCAGCTGACATTCTCTTAAGAGACTATCATGTTTAAATAAATTAAGCACACATATTTTTTCACTTGCTGTATTACATTCATCTTCCATGTTTTCACTTCTTGTCAATAGCCTGTCTTGCATTAAAATTACTAATAATCGCCAAATATTACGCTCTTTTTCTAACCAAGGTACAATTCGTCATTATCTGAACCGATACGAAAACCGTCTGCGATTTTTAATGGTCCATAACAATTAAGCGTCTGAAAAATACATTTATTTATCATAAACAAAATTAATAAGTAGAAGTAGCTTTTATGTTGATTCTAAACAGAGGTGTCTTGGCCCCAAGGATCCTTTCTTTCGTTTAATAAAGCGACAGAGCTTTCACCAAGTTTTCTTAAAAACTCTCCTAACTTTTCTTTAGAGTATGCCTGCAAAATAAATTAAAATTTACTACAATATTAACTTGATACTTAATGACAACATTCTGTACTAAGATTGGAATTTACAATCACAAGACTACAGAATTTAATTTATTACAAAATAATTTTAAATGGTTCTTTTAAATCTGAAAACCATCTCAGAATTATCTTACCCTATATAATCCATGTTTTTCTGAAGCTATAACATCAGCTAATTGTATACACTCTTCGTAATGTGCAGATTCATATAGTACTGTATACAAAAGTAATGCGCACTCAGGTATTACTTTGGACCTCATGTAGCTTGCATCTTTGGCCCCAGTTAACCATCCTTCAGGAAACAGTAGAACATTATACAACAATGTTTTAGCTGCTTTAGCTAAATGAGTACATGATAACTTCCACCGTTCTGTTTCCGCCTTAAACTGCGATACACGATGTTGATGCGCCACTTTTTCCGTGAATTGTGCATTCTCATGGAGTTCCCCAGGTGGCAATGGTTTTGAATTATACTGTTCAAACCATAATGTAAAAGCATCTTGTGCATCTAAGTAAGTTTTGTAGCTAAGGTGTTCTCGAACTACTTGGCTAGCCCTGGACGACGTCACATCTTGATCAGCCAAGATAGAGTTCACTGCATCGGAAGGTACTTTACCAAATGCCACTTTAGCACATTCCACTTTACCCATAGTCAGAAACATAAAAATCAAGGCATTGCACTCTTCTAAAAGATCAAAACGTTGTGTATCATAAATCAAGAGCCAGTCGAGTGCTGAAATTTTCAAGGCATCAGCAGAAGTAGGTTTCTCCTGAAATTAAATCATTATTCAAGTCACGTCACATTTTTTTTTCAAGTTAAACATGAAAGTACAAGTTCTAAAATTGTAAACTTGTTTTACAGTGAGTAAAATTGAATATTAGGGTGCTAACAAATGATTTTAGTAAAACTTTAGGATAGCATTCCACTCTAGTTAATCTTATTTTAGAAATTCTAGAAAAATGAAACAACTGCATTGCATTTTTTTCATTAACTTTTTTTGTTACAGGTGTCAGTATAGCTATTATGTAACGAAGAATGTGAAGGGATCCTACTTCATGAACCACGCAACTTTGGTGAGTCTTTTTACTACACATATTTTTTTCACTACCTGTAAATCTCCACCTTCTGAAATTTCGTGCGGCTTGTTCCTAATATTATAAACGACCTGTTTAGTCACTTTCACAGTATCCAGACCACAATTTTCGCCAAATTTTAATGCCTCTCGCCTATCTAAATCTTCCGTTATTTCCTCTAGGTATGACGCATAAACGTCGACTTGCTTATTGGAATCCAATTTACTAACATAATAGGCTATCAACTGAGTTTCCTTTAGTTCACACAGATGATCAATGTACCTGTAAAACACTTTTTTAAGTATATCTTATTTATAAAACATTTTTGTCACAATTGAAAGCAAAACACGCAGAAACTTACGCTTTTACACATTTATTTAAAACACTTCTTTCATTTATAAGCCCCAGTTCATCAAATAATAAAACTAAGTGAGCTGCAAATCGTAAAAATTGCGTCGAGACACATTCATCTTCCACCCAGACACCAAGTTCATCCAGCAAATTTACCATATCATCCAAAATTATGTATTTTTGTATTTTGTAATCTGGCAATGTTGCTTTTTTACTTATTTCATCATTGGGTGAAGATTCAATTCGATCGAAAACTTCATTAAGAGACATCCTAGAGGAATAAATCAATTAAAATAATTTCATGAGTAGTTTAAGGAGAAGTTATTTTAATGTTTAAAAATAAACCTCAATATAAATACCTCTGCTCCCAATATTCGTCCTTGAGGGGACTATAAATTCTCGGCATAGAATCTCTAAGTTCTGACTCTACTCTAATATCAACTAAAACTCTCATGTAAGCCCACAGACAATCTTCCCATGTCTTACACACTGTTATTAGTGATTCTAAATGACCACAATATGCTGCTACAGCTGCTTTCTCATAAAGATTCAAACAGTCCTTAAATATAATACATTTACAATCAGTAGTTCATATAAGCTGATGTACAAGAAATTATTCGTAAATATTTAGTGCTAATGAAAAAAATACCTTTTCACAGTATTCAAGAGCTACACTTTTCCATACATCTCGATACTTATTTCCTTCGACAGGCTTTATTTCTTGTAAATCTGTATCCATTACTTCATCTTCAATTAATTTCATATCATCTGTCTCCGTTTCACTCAGATCTTCCTTGTTACAAATATTAGGATCATGGTATAAACGCCATCCCTCCAGCAGAACTGCCCTCCATGAGTGACCACATTCAGCACATAGCTAAAAATATTCATCATTTACACATAAGTTATTACTAAATACAATACAAAAAACCTTTTGAGCTTCTTCAAGTTTCCCACATCTTATAAGAGAGTACATTTTACGGCACAATGTATCCTCATCGCTTTGATCAATATCATGTAGAGGTAATTTCTGGTAATGTGGTGCATCTGGATCCAATCTATTAATGATTTTCCTGGAGCTCTCAAACACTATAGTTTCTGGTGACTCTAGTTGATGTAGAGTATTTTCCCAACCTACTGAATTGTTGTCTGTGAAATGATAAACTGCTTCCTCCATTTCAGATGCATTTACTTCTAACCAGTCTATTACCAGCTGACATTCTCTTAAGAGACTATCATGTTTAAATAAATTAAGCACACATATTTTTTCACTTGCTGTATTACATTCATCTTCCATGTTTTCACTTCTTGTCAATAGCCTGTCTTGCATTAAAATTACTAATAATCGCCAAATATTACGCTCTTTTTCTAACCAAGACTCTTCAGGAATGCCCTGTATAGTTATCTTTGATTTTATGCCTCTGACTACATTTAATGCATCTGAACAACATGCTGCTAAATCAGACAATATATTAAACGCATTATGCTCTTGAGAATGAGATTGTAATGTCTCGAAAAACTCTATATACAAGTTCTCTGCAGCTGTTGTCCAGGGCTTATTTGCTTGCAAAATCGATCCCGTCAAGGTTCGATCACCCTCAACTATATTATAGAAAGTATTTTCCGAAGTTACTTTGTTAGCATCAATTCTCTTTAGTTCTTCTGCTGTTAAGGCCAAGGAAACATCCGAAAAAAATGTGTTTTGTAATTCTAACCTCTTTGCCTCTACAGGAGTTAATGTTAAGGAAAAATCGAGATCTTTACGTTGTTTTACCTTCTGTGCTGTTGAATGTAACAAACTTTTATCTTTCGTTGAAATTGCTGAATCTAAAATTCTCAAAGATCTGTTTAAATCGCTTTCCATCTCGTAAAACGCGCCAATATCATGTAAATATAACCTCAAGCTACTTACGGTTTATTTAACTTCTTCTTCTTCGTGTCCAGTTGTTGAGCATGAAATCATTCAGCAATGATACGCAGAGTAACCAGAAAACCGATCCATTCATTTTATATCAATTAGATACGATTCGTTCAACAATTTAGTCATTAAATAAAAATCAGTTTATGAATTTCACTACTTTCATTGAATAAAATTGATAATGCCTTAAAGGTGAACATGACTAATTAGTGCTTTATTAATTATCAGTAAGTTTTTGTCCTTTCTCAAGGACGATAGAACTACACAACTTCAATATTTGCATAAAAACTGTAGATATATGTATATTATATGATATACCTATCATACTTTAAATAATAATATAATTTATACATTTTTATTAAATCCTTCGCTAATTTAAAATGTATCTAATGTTCCCATTTCCTTTCCATATTAAACCGAGAACGAATGTCCAACAACTTTTCATTGTTAGATAAAAACTTTAGTGAATTGCAGTTATAATTGGAAGTGGTTTATGCATTCATAATTTATGCATATGCCCATATGTTAAAAGTCCACACGGCCTTATTATAAAAAAAATGTTATATAACAATCTAAATCATGAACTGTATAACGCCAATGATACCGTTCATTTTTATTAATAGAATTTGCATACTAATTTCAACGACAATAGTATTTACCATAGTAGCGGTAAGTCATTCGCGAAAACGTTAAGTTTTCAAAACTAAACACAAAAAATCAGTTCTTCCGTCTTTATTAAATAAAAATAAACAAATTAATTGAGATTCATCTTGTTTAATCCGACGCCCCCCTCGTTAGTACGTTATTTAAAACGTACATCAAAAGATACGTGCATGTTGTTTGAGTAACTTAATAATAAAGTTGGGCCAGGTTCAATGGCCGCCAAAAACGTGAAGAACGCTTCTGTTCGTTTTACTTTTCATTTTATTGTACACATACGGCAACACTTACTATCGCTTGTGAATCCATCTCTCTGTTTTAAAAAAAGCGATGTGCGCCTTTCGTAGCGCAATGTGGAAGGTGCATGCATGATGCGCTCTTCAGTTGAAATGAATACCAAAACGTTTTTAATACGTGTGCGTGTATTACGTATTAAATTAAAAGATGAAGAATTTCTTGACTGTTCTTCTTTCTGTTTCTTTAGATGACAGCTTCCATTTTACTTTTATTTTCTCTTGTTTTCCCGAAGAATATTTGAATTGACAAGGCGTTATTACCTGTTTTCCGACATTTTCCTAGTAACAAGAATATGTGAATACAGAAAAGATGATAAAAAAAATGCATAACTTGTTATAAAATATTTAAAAATATCAAAATTTTTCTGAAGGGTGTATAATTTTGAGCAAATATTATCAAAAAATTAACAGCAATCTTGTTCTACAACTTATATAAATTGTAGTGGCATATACGTAAACCCTGAACGAACTATAGCCCATGGTAACAGAATTGTAAGGGTGGCAAATATTTCTTCACTTTAATGTGAAAAAATAACGGTGAATACAGAGTATATCTGAACGCGCCTTAAGTCGAATTGTATTTGAACTCATAAAAAGGGCGATCGTAAGGTGCAGTGCAGAGCCCAAATCCGTATCTACATTTTCGGGAACTCCTAAAGACTGTAGACGTCGAAGATATTTATGCGTATATCAATTTCGCATTACGAATATTTTTATGCGTGTCTCCGTCCAATTGCACTACGAAAGGACAATAAAAAACTACCCTCGCAGTACTATCGTCCAAACGCGACTAAATTAATTAGCTGTATATTCAATAGAAAGGAGTCTGACAAGGACTTTTGATTGACTTTTTTGCGTCACAACAATCTCGAAGAAAAGCTTTTTAATAAGTAATAAATGCCTTTTGCGACGATTGTGTTATAAAATTTTATAATGATTTGATATGATGACGAGAATGTAAAGAAATGCTAACGGTCCGGTTCAATTATCAACACTGAATCTAAAAATGCTAAACTACCATATGATGCCAACATTTTTCTAAAATATTTTGAAACACACCAACCTTTCAAACTATTGAATGTATTTTGTACTATTAGAATTAGAACTTTAAAAAATGCCATTCAACTAATTTTGTTTTTAGTAAATTCATTTTTTTTTTATAAAGTATATGAGGATACAAATGTTGTGTCCATTGGGGAAGACGATATATTTTTATTTCAAGATAAGATATTCATTCATTCAATTAAAGAAAAATTCAGTACTACGTTCACTGACAAGGTAATATAAAGGGTGTTTCATTTGAAAAAAAACAATTTCAGCTTGTTCGAAATTTTATAAGTTGGACGCTGCATTTTTAAACGCCCTGTATGCATTTACGATACTAAGGGCGCAATCCCAGATAGGGATAGGTACGAGATAAATAAACCGCATATGGGAATGCAATTTTCAAATATCTCGAAAACTACCAATTTTTCAAATAAGAAGTGTATAATCAAAAAAGATCTAAAAAGATTCACTGAATCTAAAAATGTCATAAAAATATGGCATTCTATTTAAAATAATCTAGTTGATGTCGACTTCCGGTATAATCGGAAGTGACCGACGATTGCGAGTATGTACTTTAATTAGAGCGCCAGCTTTTACGTTATTCGCCGCATTTTCAAATCTCTATTGATACTTTAAGTTTAGAAACTTTTAACGAACGGTTTACGTAAAAAAAGCCTGTATTCCTATAGGTATATAATACGTCTTAAAGTTTTCTTGGGGGCCTATTCAACCCTGTTCTTTGAAGCTTTATAATTTATTGAGGTACCTATATTTTTTTTGTGAAGTTGTAGCATCCATTAGATGGGCTCTTTTAAACTGAACAATATTTCTGTGTAAAACTTTTTGTATTTGTAAAATTGCGTAACTTTACAATGTTGATGATTACATCATTTATTTCTTTACTTTTACCAATCCAACACTTAATTTATTTAAAATAAACGCATAAATCGAAGATATTGTTGTTAATTGGTAAGCTTTATTGACGTGAGTACTTACTTCGTAGAGTAGACCTTTTAAACGTTCTTCGAATTCCCTTATTTCCGTTCAACGCCCCTTCCTTATATCTACCTACACCATTACATAATAAGCGAACCCGTTCGTTCGAGCTTCGGAATGCGGAAGGCTGGCCGTCAAAAGATAACAGGGTAAATAACGGTACAGCTCTACTTCATTTAGGTTAAGGTTAGTAATCCACAACCCTTTCACAACATCGTTTGTTATTCCTTGACGAACCCTTACGGCAACGGATTTAGGCCAATTGCACTGTAAATGAAGAATGAGGAACATTACAAATACGTACTAATTAATAATAGAAAACATATCTAATAATGTATGTTTAATTTTTTCGATCAGAAAACGTGAAATTTCGTACTTTTTTCAAGAACCTGTATGTTAGTTATTCTTGAAAAAAAATCAATAATTTATTGATTAAATTCGGGTTGCATTTGAACGTTTCCCCGTTTCAGGTATTTCGCTCATGATTTAATAGCTAGTATGATTACCAACTTTTTTTACGGTTGAGGTCATCAATATTGTATGTATAAGAAAAACAATGGATGTTTACATTTTCTAAGTCGCCAGTGCATTTTATCTCTGTTTCTCGGATTCGTTTTCAAGTTAGGTAGGTACCTATATTTCTTCGACTTCTTTTTTTCTTCTACGACAAGACATTAGAAATACAGAGAAGCGTAATCTAATGACCCAACGTTTTTTGTGATCGCTTACAAAAAAAAAAATCCCCAATTGTTGGAAACACGATAGGCTTGCTGTATTTAAACTCAACCACCTTTAAGAATAAATAACGATATTTTTTCTAAACTCAGTAGTACATAAAAAGGTTATACAAATCGATTATACCTATGACTTTTGTGCGTGTTAAGCCTAAATCCCTAAATACTGGGCCAGTAAATTTATTGTTAGATATTTCAATTCAACATTGACTAGAAATATGTTTTATTCATACATCAAAGGTGCAATTTTTACTGTAATGGATAATAAATACGTAATTATGTTATATTTGAAGTAATGTGGTCGTTGCACTTGCTGATTGCATTCGTATACCTACTTTGTTTTTGTTAGAATCTGCGTCAACAATAATAACAATTAATTTTTAGACTAGACACTCTACCAGACGAATAAATCCAATTTGTTTATGTCACTTACGCTATCCTAAAAAAAACTGGACGGTGTCTACGTTGGGAGACGATCAGTAATTATTACTGCTGCTGCATTAATTTGCCGCACACATTTATTAATCTTATATAAATTGACGCAGATTTATCCGCAATTTCTAGGTGTTTGTTGATGCACATGCATTAAATAATGAACTGTGATTTTTTAAACGGCGTTATTAAAGCATTTTGGTAGTGAAAAAGAAAACACTGGGACCGTTACGTCGTATTTACAAAAAAAAATGAGTACAAGTAATTTAGAAAGATATCGTCCAAAAAAGAATATGGGTCAGTAATTTGCGTATAAAAAAATAATTAATTTTTATCCTTTAATCCATCGTTTTAACTATATTTAAGTAAATTCCTAAAGAATAAGGTAATTGGTAACACTATGTTTTAATTAGAGATAAGCCGGGTACCCGGATTGGATACGGTAACAGGCGGATCCCGTACAATTTTTTAGAATCCGACTGCGTACCGGATAATGACGCCAGGTATCCGGCAGGACCGGGAAATTCTAGCAGAAAATACTAAGTATAACGAAAAACTGCCTAATGAAGATTGGTAAATAAGATTGTATTGGGATAGGTCGTTTGTCCTATTTATTGAATACTACAGTAAATTGGAGCATGGCGTTGTAAGGATGCAAAACATGGACAGTGGGCGCGGCGGAAAAGAAAAGGTTAGAAGCGTTCGAAATGTGGTGTTATAGGCGGATAATGAGGATAACGTGGGTAGAAAAGGTTAGAAATGAAGAGGTATTGGAAAGAATAGGAGAACAGAGGACTCCATGGAAGTCAATAAAAAATAGGCGAGATAGGTTGGTAGTACACCTTCTCAGGCATGAAGGTCTAGTCAGAGACATATTAGAGGCAGATACAGGAGCTAAGAGGGATAGAGGTAGACCTAGATTAGATTACTGTTCGCAAATAGTTAAGGATGTGGGCTGTTCTAGTTTTAGGGAAATGCGAAGATTAGCTCAGGATAGGAAAAAGTGGAGGTACGTGTCCAACCAGTCTTAGGACTGACGACTGACTGTAGGATGATGATGATGACTACAGTAAATTATTTCTTATTTCGATACAACTCTTTTGTTTACTTTTTGTCGTGAATAGGAATGCATTAGTACGGTGGAACAGTTAAAATTTCTGTGGCTTGTTGATATATCACGTTTCAGTTTAATTTTGTCGACTTTGCAAATTTTTAATTAACGATCTTCAATCGTTTGACTTGCTGGATGTGCTTATTAAATGTCAGTATTCGGTTTGTACTTTCTACATTATTTCGATTTAGTTATGTGTTACCTACTTCTAGAAAAATATTAATAAAGGTTTATAATTTAAAATTTCATAACAATTCTACAACAACTGTATAATAATGTCTGTAGGAAGGTTTGAATGTCACCAGCAAAATATATTTCGTAAGTTTTTTATAGGTATGTGCAGTTCACACTTTGATTGTAAATTAAATCTTTGCCTTTCATTTGGTGTTTGACATGATATTTTAAACAAATGCATTTAAACTGACAATAAGTAATGGTCAATAACTTTTTGTGTCGTCACAAGTGTCAAAATATTCAGATTTTTCGTCGACTACTATCAATGGTCATTGATTCTTCGTGGATGCAGAACAAAACGCGCACAACGCGAATCCGATCGACGTTTGCATTCTAATGTCTCGGTAATCAGGCATTTACATAATGATGTAGCGTCTTGAGGAATCACGGCCCCATGAACGGGTAATAAGGTGGTAACTTTTCCTTTTGATTTATAGCCCCAACGGACATGTCGTCGACTCCATCGTCTTCTACGTGCTTTTGCACTGCAGACGACTGTCGATGATAAAACGAAAACGGAGCAGTTTACTCAAATAATTTTACGCAAACGAACTTTAAATACCCTCGAGAATACGCATCGCTCATGGTATTACACGACGATTTTCTCTTAGCGTTCATTTCATACACGAGATGTATTAGAATTAGATTGAACAGTTTTATCCTGCCAACAGAGTACATGCGTGTACTCCTTTGCCACCTTATCAAACTGATATGGAAGTTGAAAAAAATTTTTAGAAATCTGCAATCTACTTTTTGTAGGATTCAAAAATATTCTACAAGGTCTACAAGTATATGGACTTGACAAACAGAACAAAAAGTTCATGATATTCTGTCGAATCCATCACACGTTAATAGTGATTTCGGTCTCATTGGATCGCATCAGCACGCTGTATATAGTTTCAACCTAATATATATCAGATGCACCTACTCCCTTTAGAGAGAGTTTTATTAATTACTAGAACGGCATGGAACGCCATCGGCAAAAAATGCTGCATTTTGTGAGCTTCAAAAATGTTTGACAAGATTCATAAGTACATCGACTTGCCGAACTGAGCCCACGCCGTACATGTTTACTACATAAAGGTGACTACCCCTTGGATTCAGTTCGACAAGTCAATGTTGTTATGGTTCTTGTTAAATCTTGTCGATTTTAGTCATTCATAAAACGTTGACGAAAGACAGTAGGTACAGTTGGTTTGTATTCTGTTGGAACTACCTTCGGCGTGCTGACGACATCCAGTGGGATGGAAATCTCGATCCTCGTCTTTCGTTGTCAACAGAATACTGATCTCCATAAACTTTTTTCTTCTATGACAGATGACTTGTAATATTTGTATTAACTAAATAGAGGTATCCTGCAGTAATTACGAGAAGGGTTAATAAATATTTTATGAGAACCGTCCCCAAATGCCTTACGAAAAGTTGTGTAATATTTTGCAATATATCTAAAACCTTCACATTAAGTACAAAACGAATACCTGCCATAGTTATTAAGGTTAATAAGTGATGTGTACAAAGGAGTGCGACGTTAGATCTGCTTGACTTTGCTTGTCTAAATTTCAATGCCGCGGTTTAAAGAAATAGGTCCTCGAAGCATTAGCATCGATAATAATATCTGCTCGTGTTATTTGATTAGATGCGACAGGATGTGAAAACATTAAACACGGAAATTAGACCTTCGCGTTTGACATTAAGCTGATATGCAAGCAGTGCTATTGAAATTAGTTTGCGCTCCAAAAAAACAAAAACAAGACGTTCGCATAATATCCACGATCGACCAGGTCATTTTGCTCCGGAGTTCGGAAAAATATAAAACGTTTTTGCTTTATTCATTACATTAATGATTCATCGTCAGTGAATTTTTTTATTTCTAATCCTTATAAAACCTAATAATGATGATTATGTATGCATCTTAGGGTTAAATTTTGTTAACAGAAAACTGATTGTTATTTCGCGCAATGCAATATACATACGTATACAATAAATAATTTAATTAAACCAGATTCAGATTCTTTTAAAGAGGTTGGCCTTGGTCGAAATTTGATGACTTAAAAAATTGTCAATCTTAGAGAAGCTTAGCCTGTTCTACACAAAAAGAGGGATAAGCACTCGAATTAAAAAGTGCTATAAAAAACGACGATCACGTAGAAAGAAAAAGTTTCTCGTCTCTGAGCTCACGCACCTGACAAGCACACATATCCACACACACATACACTGTGTTTCGTTGGTTACGAACAAGGGTCGAACATCAATCAAAAGGAGGGCTCCGAGATAGGAGGACCTTGCTATTCACTTCCTTGATATAATCACGATCGAAGCTAAAGTCTCTTAACAACGAGAACGAGAGAGTAGAAGACGGACATGAAAAAGAGAAGGAATTATTGGGGCATAAAAAACTGCGATGATGACCCGATAAAGTTGCCGACGATGTAGATGAAGTCGCAGGGGTTGGTTGGTTGCTCGTTGGTTGTTGTTTCTTGCGGTTTCGAAACTGAATATGAATTGTAGATTTTATTCCCACACTTCTCGGTCTTCGTCTCCGTTCTTTGCGTGGCCAACTGACCGACCTCCTGGCCGCCTGCCACATTTTATTTCAGGCATATACATATTCGCACGGTGGACTGATGCTTTCGATGCATCAGGAACAGTTGTTAGATTATTATTTGGATGGTTTTAGTGGCAGAACGACGAAATTTATGAAGATTCACTTTTCTTTGTTATTTGTGCAGGGGAAAATTAATTATCTGACCATACGAACAGGACAACTTGATAGAGATTAGCAATCGCAACTTCTGGGTTTGTTGTAGGTCGTATCAGTAGCGTATCGTTTGCACTTTAAACGTGTGGATACACAGAGTAAACTAAACAGATAATAAAATATTATTTTATATCCGCATTCGGTATAATTTTATCGGTTTCCACGTTTAATATCATTAAGTAACCATAGGGTAAAAGCCGGATAGTTGTCCCACTTTTCAAGAAAGCTCTATTATTAAAAAATATGTAGGTACTTACAAAGAATAATGCAACATGTATATTAAAACATAGGTCGTTGATCTTTTATAATAGCTCATTTGTGTAAACATAATTAATATTGGTTTTGGGTTAGTTCTGTTTTATATGACCTCTCAAAAAGGGATAGTTACCTACTGTAGCGAATAGTAGTCTAAAGTAAACAATGCTACGGGGGGATACTTGTTTCTGCGGGGATGGATGCCTCACTATGATTTTTTCAGATAGAAACAAATTTATATCAATTTATGTAATCAGTCTTTACTATTTACTGAGATTCTGTATTAAGTATTAGTCAAAATATTAATCAACGTTATAAAATACCATGGACGGCTTCCTACAGGGGTAGACAAAATAGCCTCTAAACTGTTAGTAAATATATAAAGTGTTANCCCTACCGTCCGTAAAGAAGTTTCACTTCAAAAACTCTATTATTAAAAAATATGTACTTACAAAGAACAATACGATATATATATCAAAACATAGGTCTTTGATCTTTTGTAGTAGCCTTTTTATGTAAACGTAATTAATATTAGTTTTGAGTAAATCCAGTTTTATTTGACCTCTCAAAAGAGGGATAGTAGCCTACTGTAGCGGATAGTAGCCTAACGTAAAAAATGGTGCGAGGGATACTTACCTCGTGCGGGGATACACGTCTCACTATGATTTTTTCAGATAGAAACAAATTTATATCAATTTACATAATCATTCTTTACTATTTACTGAGATTCTGTATTAAGTATTAGTCAAAATATTAATCAACGTTATAAAATACCATGGACGGCTTCCTACAGGGGTAGACAAAATAGCCTCTAAACTGTTAGTAAATATATAAAGTGTTAAAACAAAATGGTAATCAACTTTGGCATTAGCATTAATTATCACCATATATTTCATAAATTTGATACTTATATTTTGTTAATTCCTTTATGTTTTTTAACCTTTGAATACAAGTGCTAAACTGTATTCTGTCCAGCTTATGTGATGCAGCACTAGGCCTGGTTTTCGCGTATACCTGCGAGGCATTTTGCTCACTTAGAATGAGCGCATGAAACACTTAAATCTTTATTTTATTTAAAACAAGTTGGAAAAACACCAAAAGGAAAATACGGTTTTGATATTATAGACGTTCATGAATTTTTGATTTGCAGACAAAACGAAATACATAGGTAACATGCTTCAAAATGCGGTTTCTATATGTTTGCAGATATGCGTACGTACACATGTAGCTGTTCTGAAAATGGACCGGTGCTGCAGTCATTGTAGTTCGCGGCGATATTACGTATAGGTAATAAGTAACCCTCTGCTGACTATATCTTTGTTCTTTTATTACCCGTCGACATAAAAGGACAAAGAATTGAAAAACTTGAAATCATAATTAGATAACTTAAAATAGCAGTCCTACGGTAACACCTGCTGCTCTGTTGTCATCTGGCCACTCATCCAGAATTGTGCTATTGTTAAAGTAGGCATGTACCTACGTAAATCTATACAAGGTGATTATTTATTAGTAATTTGCTATTTAAAAGTTTATTCTATCAATAATCATTTTTAATAATTGTACTATAGTATCTAATAATAATTTGTGTTGTTACAAAAAATTGGAGAAAATTTCAAAATTTTGCAGTTATATCCTACGCTTAGTGTTGCCCAAACGCAAGAACAAGACGAGACTTAGCCAGTCTTGGTCTTGGTCTTGCGCCAATACACCTGGTCTTGGTCTTGGTCTTGGTCTTGCGCTCCCAGTCTTGGTCTTGGTCTTGGTCTTGCAGCAAGAGTCTTGCAAGTCTTGCAATTACCTATTAGTCTATTACTATTTATTAAAGTTTACTTTAAATCCTAGAAAAACGTATTAGAATTGGAACATTGTGAGCTTGAATGAATATAGCCATAGTAAAGATCAAGCAGATTAATAAATAACTGAAGATTTGATAAGAAATTCGAAAAATCAACTGACCTATATGTCGTTTTCCATGGAAGTAACTGTTTCTTAATAAACATTTATGATCCTTGCTTTCTACCGCGCCGCCTCGCCACGTGCCGGCTCTATGATAAGGATGCCGCCGCAAATCAAACAATAATATAAAGCGTGTAAAAAAATTCGAAATTATTTTGCATGAGTATACCTACACCCTATGGCGGCAATCAAATAGTGTCAAATGTTATGATTTCGGCGTGGCGGCAACGATTGTTTTAGATTTCAAAAGAAGCCGCCGGCGCGTGTATCATAACCATGTACTTCCGAAAAGCGGCAAATTTCTTTGAGAAGTAAGTACAAAACCTTTGATGCCGCATTATCAAAGTGCCGATGGTTAAAACATAACTATGCATGCACTCAGTTTGATTTTAATAATTTTTTTATTCGCTATGTTTATGGTATTAGTCGTAATGCGCATAGGTCCAGTTTTTCATATTCTTTGATACAGTTTTTTGCGTCTCATAGAATTCCTAAGCGTACCTACCTATACACCGAACTGTTACACCTAACTACTCAGTGAAATAGCGCTAAGTCCTAGCTGCAAGACGCAAGAGTCTTGCAGGCTATGTCTTGTTCTTGCTCAAGTCTTGCACGGTCAGTCTTGGTCTTGGTCTTGCTAAAAATACGCGGTCTTGTTCTTGGTCTTGGTCTTGCAAAAACGCAAGAACAAGACCAAGACTGCAAGACCAAGACTGAATTTGGGCAACACTACCTACGCTTGAGCTCAAGTTATTATAATATCAAAGAAAAATAAACACATTCAATAAGTGGTTTCTTGGTAAAGTGTGATAACAAAAAAAAAAATACAACGTGTAATTATACAACACGCTACTGATGTGAAACTTCTTCAAACACACAAACATACCGGGATAGGGGTTAAGGAATTGGTTTAATGGTATTATTTGTACACTACGCTTCACACGGGTGCAATGCTGATAGTAAATATACTATAGAATGTCTTTATATACAACAATCACAGTTTTTTTGTCATTAGACAATACAAACCGACCAGTACCGCCGCAACCTCTAGGTCCCTGCATTTTAAGTCTGTAATATTTTCGAAAATATTCATTTAAATTGCATGCTGTAAAGGACCATATTGATCTATATTAAATGCACAATGTATTTAAAAGTAATTAATTGTATAAGGATTAATGCTGTATTTCTTAAAATCGCTTCGTAAATAAGCCATTATTTCTCGTAAGAAGTTAAGGATAAAAAATGGTTATTGTGGGTTATTCCTAAGAGATGGACATATACCATCACGGACCTTTTTGTAGACCTTTTTAAGGTGCACCATACTGTAGTATATTATTTTGATCTATCTCGTAGGGTTTAGCCAGAGTTTGCAATGTAAGCGCGGAAAATTACATTACAAACCTCTAAAATTATCAGTGCTTCTCTACTATATTATGCATGTATTGTACATATAAACTTTCCTCTTGAATTACTCCATCTATTAAAAAAGACCGCATTAAAATCCGTTGCGTAGTTTTAAAGATCTAAGTATACGTAGGGATAGACAACGGGGGAAATGCGTTGCATGATTTCGTTACATAGCAACTCGCATGAAACGAACTTACCCTACCGTGCGTAAAGAGGTTTCAAAAAGAGACACTCTGTATTTATAACTTACTTTTGTAGTAGCGTTGGAAGATATAAGGTATGGTTCTTGAACGAGTTGTTGTTTATTTCGTTCTTTTTCGATGTTAATCCTGAGGAACGCGACCGGGTAGTTCGGCATGCCATAATAAAATGCCAACTATTACGAAGAGCGCCAATATTAAATGCGCTCTCCTTATATATACGGGGCATTTTTTTCGAAGATCTAAAACGTATTCAACCAAATTTGGCTTAGCCGAGTCAGACGGACAGACGATGCATTTAGAAATCACGACACGAAAACTGTCCACGAGCTCAATCTTTGCATTGTTTCTTTCTCGGAAGGCACAATTAAAACGTATAGCAACATATGTACGTACGGTCGGACGCGCTTTATATGGCACTTGAGCGAGCGCTAAGTGCCGCCGAAATGGGGCGAGACAAAGGGGTTGTTATCATTCGAAATGGGTCGGGAACGAATTACGTATCCGATAAAAAAGTTTATGATATAATTCGCTTTATAAACGGATCGAAAATCTATAGCTCGTTTCAATCCGGTTGGCTTTATAAGAATCTTGACCAGCGAAAGATACAGGGTGGAAAACTTTAGTAATTGTATGAATGCTCAAAGCCCTTTCATTCACCATCGGTAGCGGCTCGTAATGGTTCACATAGGGAATGCAAAATTGGTAGCTATTACTTAGATTTAGGTTTATTTTCTGAAGCTCATTGAGACATCACTAAATTTTTTTCATCATACGTTAGCCACCAAAACGCATTGTCCATTAAAACAGTAACGGAATTCATTTTGCGACGGTACCCAATTTGTTACTATGCTACTGCAAATTGTGAGCAAACTAAAAGATTTGCTCAGTTCTTAAAGCGCTAAAAATACAGCTTTTCCTCATCACCAATAAAGCCTGGGAAACATCTGACAAACGTTCCCAATCGTTCGCATTCATTTACTTTCGTTCGTGAAGCGTAGACGGTCATTTGTGGTGATTTGCAACGAATAAATTTTGATTCTAATGGTCAGCAATGCGAGCAAACGTTTTCCATCCTTTGTCGGTAAACTCAAAAACATCAAAAGAAAGTTGCGAATGTCTGCGAATGCTGGTAGGCACTCGTACGTAGACGTGTTGAAAATTTTCAAGAGTTTGCTCCAATTCGATGAGACAGGTTGGTCTTTATCAATAAAATTATCATCATCATAAGGTCGTCAGTCCTAAGACTGGTTAGACAAGCACCTCCACTCTTTCCTATCCTGAGCTACTACTCCTCTTAATTCCTGTTTCTGCCTTTAATATGACTAGACCTTTATACCTGAGAAGGTGTCCTACCAACCTATCTCGCCTATTTCTTATTGACTTCTATAGAGTCCTCTATTTTCCTATTCTTTTAATACCTCTTCATTTCTAACCTTCTCTATCCACGGTATCCTCATCATTCACCTATAACACCACATTCGTCTAACCTTTTCTTTTCCGCCGCGCCCACCGTGCATGCTTCGCACCCATACAGCGCCATGCTCCAAACATACACCTATACCAATTTTTTCGAATTCCAAATAAAATCATACAACAATGAAAATTAAAAAAAGAACAGAAAACAGAGAATTCACTATTTTGAAACTACAAATCTGGTATTTCAGACGTTTATTTACCTTTGCGTTTGTCACTACAATACACCACTTTAAATAATAAAAAGGTAGAACGCTAGCAAATATAAATAGGAGAGGGTAATTCGTTCATATGTCACATTACCCAGAATGTCTACGAACGGCCAGCAAGGACGGTAGCTCAAACGAATGCAAACGGATGGTAAAGTTTCTTAATATAGGTATTACCAGCTTAATGTTAAAAGCTCAACGGATCGGAGATCTGTCTTGATTATCACAGATCTAGTGTGATATGATACAACAAAAGTTGATTTGTTTTGTTTAACAATTCAAGGGGATGTAATTGCTCATTTGATTGTATAAAAAATTAAAAAAGTCCTTTACGCATTTCCTCGAAGTATAAATGAGACAATATGATTGTTTTCATCTTTTCTGAACAAAATTGTGCAAGGACAATCCTGAGATGGGCCGTATACGTCAATATTAATGATTCAGTTGTAGTTTAATATGATTGTTGCTTATCCTTTTATAGTAATACAATCAAATGTACTTGCCGAATAGAATTTATGTTTGAAAATATAAGGTAAGACTAGTTTCTGATTTTTAAATTTGGATGAAATAGTAGTCGGCTTGCATGTTCAATTTTTTCCTTTCACTCTACTGTCTAGCTCTCCGCAGTTGGGCACACCATTAATTTTAAAAAAATCAGTCTGTGATTAACTGTGAATGAAAATGGTGTTCGATTGGGACGTTACTGATCTATAAATCGTAAAATGCCTTCTTCATTGTCTACGCAATAGTTCTACTCAAATAAGTGATGAGAATAATATTTTAGTAATTAATGGTATGTAAAGTTTTTTTAATTTATTGTTACCGCGAGGACTGCGTGATCCATTTGAACCTTTGAAAAAAATCGATGGTTTTTTAAAGACTATCTAAATTGTTAAATACTTCGACAGTCATTTTAGTTTATAATTAAAAATTAATTACTACTTCCGTAAATAACCAATCACTATAATAACGATTAACACCTTTTAAATGGACAACTTTCACTTATTATAGTTAGGGTGGCAGTTTCGGTATGCATTTGATTTCCTTGTCATTGGAAGAGATAGGTGTCAAAGATTTTGTGAAAAATAAATTTTTTCAATTGCACAAAAGCTTCGCCTATATCATCTGTACTGAATAAAAGCTTTTTGACTATGGAAAATCAGTTTTTGCAATGACTCGGACCCTTCTCTTCATATCGTAACAAATTAACAGAATTATTTTACCCAAAGCAAGGCACGAATTAATATAGTTTAAAACTTTTTTTGCGAATTTGAAAAAATTTTTATAACCTAATTTATTGTTATAGGTTTCATTGACGAGCAAATCATTTAAATTTTTATATACAAAAATTCAAAATAAACTAATTACTGATTCATACAGGGACAAACGTCTAGTCTAATAGATCATTAGCAAAAAATGCCAGACACGTGAAAATTATTTGGGATCTAGGACAGCTTTTTTCGTATTTTATATGTTTAATTAGTTATTAATTATGAATTAACATGAGTTATTTTTTGTAAACAAAACTTTGCTATGTTAAACGCCTGCCATCCGAGCTAATGCTTGACAAGTGTCTGTCACCAGCTTCCCGCCTATTTTGTTTTTAGTTGTCTTGCACGCGGGTAAATATTAGGAAGCCATGAATGGTATCTCTACTATTTTATCTTGATGTAGCCATGGTATATGTATATCCGTATATTATAATAATTATATTGACAGTAATTTGTCAATGGCTTTTATTAAAATTGGCAATTAAAAAAATGTAATCCTCGATAATCCTCAGCGCCAAGAAGCACCACAATAATTATGTCTCATATTTAAAGTATGTATGTATGTATTATGTAAAGGCATGAAAATATTTTTTTAATTAATAATTCATCTAATTTACAAATTGAAATTCTTACATAATTGAATAGAATTAAAAAAATAACTTTAATATAAAGATTCCCTTCTCAAGTGAAAGCTACGAGTATTTTTATCACTTGTTTCCTTATACACTGGTGGGGAGTTGAGAACCGAAAATATAGGAAAATTCATATAAATAATAAAGTAATAGCAGCAAATGTAATTTAAATCTTAAAGACAGTTTTCAGGGAAGCAGCTGATACCTACATTCCGATAATCGTGGTTGGAAAAATTTATTCTACACGTTCTCCAAAGTATGCATTTTCGCATAAAAAGAATAATGCCTTCAAAAGAAAGTGTAATTTCTATGTTAGGGGAACGTTTTGCCTTATCTGTATATAATTCTCTTTGCATGTTAAACAAGGGTTTAATAAAAAGTCGCTTTCTAGGATAGAAGCGTAATTCTCAAAAAATCGTCTTCCAAAATAATTAAATGTACCTATACAAAAAATCCAGGTATCATAATTATATGGAATAAATATTAACGTTTTGTAAATCAAATTCCACTATAGTAATTTTATCCGACCTTCGTTGAAAACACATGTATGCAATAACTTATAAAATTTGAGCTTTGATATTTTTAAAATTTTATGTTTATATTCACTCAATCGATTCTGGTAATTTCCATGTCAAAATAATTATTTTGCAATTTTTAAACTGCTTAATATGTAATCCGCTGTGAATATATGTTTCAAAAATTGAGACTAATTTTTGAACTGCTCCAGTTGATTACCGATAAAATTCTCCTTGTGTGGCTTCACTATTCTCGCATCTTCAATAAATAATTATACTACGATTTGTATTCATGATTTGCAAAATTTGAATGTTATTTAACCTCCTAAAGGGTATAATAATATAGTGGAAAAACCGCAATAACTTCATATGTTTTCATAATTAGGTAGTTACATGAAATGTCAGAGATCCGGTCTGAATAGTTTATAATTTTTGAAGGTTTCTGAAAACGTGTTATCTCAAATTCCTAGTTCTCACGTCTCAAAGCCAGGCACCCTTTAATTTATTATAGGATTTTAAAAACAAAACAATTTGGCTAGACAAATAGCGAAGCTTTCTGTTTACACTAATTTCCCGGCGATATTGAAGTTGCGGTTGCATTTTTTGGGAGATTAAGAGGTAAAAATGTTTGTTTACTTCTTATTCCACGCTAATATGTAATAAATAATGTTAGAAATTAAAATTAGCAAAAATACTTTCATACCAAATGAATTTTTTTCTTACTATATGAAATTCATATTTCTATTATTTAGTGGTCATTGTAATCATAAAAGCAAATTGCTTTATTTGTTTATAAAAACAGATTTTCTGTCTGTAAGACTTTATACAAGCAGTCAATAACCTCTCTGTTTTACGTAACTGAAACGTACGATTATTTATTATAATGTTATTGTGAATATTTTACCGGAATTTTACTTTATATTAACATTCCCGGTTAAGTTTTGTAAACCCCGACCTATTGCTAAAGAATTATATATTTTGTATTAACTTTTCTAAATTCTCTTAATATACAAAACAATGAACTCTTTAAAATGAATTTTCACACAGTAGCAGCATTCTCTATAAATTAAATTAAATATTGAACGAAAAACTTTCTCCTACGTTATTTAGAAAGTGAAATTACCAAGTGCTTAATTTCCATATTTAAGTGTAATGAATGATCACGGATCGATAATGTTTAGGTTCATCTAATTAAAAAACTGGATTTTCTCAAGACCTGTCCCTAGTTACCATCAGATATAGGACTATTCGACACACAAATGAATTGTTGCATTATACCTATAAAGGATATGTAGTTCCTTCAAAATAAGATTGATTTTTTGTTCCTTAATAATATCCAAATAATCTTGATTCACGTAAATAAAAACGCCCGGAAAAAATAGCCATAGAAGACAGAAAAAAAGTTTAACACAATTAATTGATAACAACAAATTTCTGAAATGGCATAAAGATCTGTTTTAATTCAACGCCTTTTAGCTGTCAAAATTCATATGAACATATTCAGCGTCGTAGTCAAAATCCCTACAATTCTTAATTGACCCTTAAATAAAAACGTGCCATTATTATTTTGTATGTTTTACTTATATTCTAAATTTTACAATCTAGTCAAAATAAACAACACGGAAAAAATGAAAAACGAAAATATATCCCATTGGCCCGTTGCTTCGTAAGCGAAAATAATAAAAATTACAATGTTTGGATCCGAATTTATAAAAATAAAATCCCAGCAGAAATAAATTTAGCAGGTATTGTAGTTGATTGCAAATTTCATTGTAATAATTAAGAAACTTGAAATGATTTTTAAAAAAATATGTCAAAATTGAGATAATTACAAGGTACCTAATAAATTCTACAATTTCTACGGCCAATTCAGTCATTTACAATCGAAAATTGTAATTTTTGCGTTGTTATAAAAATTTAGTTTTCTCCGTCTACGGCGAGTTAAATGTCACAAGCATCCCGCTCGCTGCCGCGGTCCAGTTTGGTGTGCTCGCAGATCGGTATTGCCTGCTGGTTTTAGCATGAAGACCGCTGATCTAAAAAATTAGCAATTTCAACCCACTTTTGTATATATCATGATCATCAGTTCATAGAATGTTAAAATAACGTCTGGATTTTCGCATGTCGATATTTTGACCCGTCAGGACATTAAAAAGTTGGGATTTTGGCTGTCCAATTTTTGTGATGAACCCTTTTCAACTAAAAGAGATAGAAAAGGGTGATAGCTTGTAGATATTCTTGTTAGATTTGAATTTCTTTGGATAATTGCAATTGGTACGTCAGTCAAGAGGTTCTTAATTTCCTTAGCCATTTAAATCAAATAGAAAGGTAAGCTGTTTTTATTGTAATATAGTGGCAAAAGCAATAAAAGTAGATTTTCTCTAATCGGGAATTCTGTAGCCGCATCTCGTCGCACCGTTCATGGTCTAGACGGGCACCATTACCGGGACGTTCATCGTCCATCGATGCACGCGGTCTCGTTTTCTATGAATTATTTATAGGGAAAAATTTGGCTGAACAGCCGAGTCGGTTGGATCACAGAAGGAAAGAGAAAGAACAAGCGGTTTTGTTCGAAAGCATCCGCACGTGCTATAGTGCGCGGTGGCTACGCGACGCGGCGCTCCTTTTGAACCTTTTTTTAGCGAAATCTCGGTCCGCGATGGTGAATCCCGTAAATGGTGCTTATTTGCCAAATTCAAATGCCAATCAATTGTCCGCCAGCCCATTACGGTCGTTCGAGGAGATTCCTTGACCAAAATCGTTTGTTGGGGAGACGAACGCGAGTTTCTTCCTTTTTTTTTCTTATCCAACAACCGCGACATGTCGTTAATATTTTAGCAGAACAAACGGGCATACCGTAAAATTGAAAGCAGAAAAAGCAAAATTATTTTATAAACTTTGCCTATAAAATTGTTAAGAGCGTTGACGGAAATTGAAACTCCAAAAATATTGAAACTAAAGCAAAGCATATACCATATAGCGTAGTAGTTCAACTAACGAGCTCAAGGTAAACATTGAATATTTGTTAACAACTTAACTGCATTTAACATTTTGATATATTAAACTTACATTGTGCACATGGTACCTAAGAATTTCCCGTTTCCTATAAAAACTCATAATTTTAGTTTCAAATAGGTAAAAATGCGTTTGATGGTATACTTTCTAGAAAACTACTAATTTAAATTAGCATGTAGGTATTTAATAAAGCAAAAGTTTAATTATCTATATGGTACGTTAATTAATTTCCTCAAACTTTGAGAATTGACCTGTTACAGTCGTAAAATTAGTATATACATCTCGTTTGAAATAGCTTTTCCCTAATTTCATACTTACAATTACTTATTCTATCACATGCAATCATCAAAGGGCGGCATCATTTAAAAAATACGACGTGATGTAGGAAAATTCATACAAGTACCTTCAACAATATCTTCATATAAATAATACTCTAATATATGTCCAATAAGTCATAATGGAAGGAACACTAGAGATATAAAACAGAAGATAGCGCAGGGTCAAGTCGCCTTTCCATTTCCTACCTGGGGATGTACAACCTTCGGGTTGATCTTCCCACTCGCGGAGGGGTTTTAGTCGATAAAAATCCGACACTACCTCCCTTCAGGAGGTGTCTTTTAAAGATTTCCCCTCCTCGAGAATAATCAAGAAAAAAAGGGTCAAGTCGCTTTCAACAAATGGAAATCACTTCTAGTCAGAGATATATTAGAAGCAGAAACAGAGTAGATGTAAACCTAGATTAGATTACTGTTCGCAAATAGTTAAGGATGTTCTAGCTTTAAGGAAATGCGAGGATTGGCTCAGGATAGGAAAGAGTAGAGATGTCCAATCGGTCTTAGGATTGACGACTTTATGGTGATGATAAGTCCAATAAATTCAGCTTCCAGAGAGACAGATGATATTTTTCGTAGTTGAAAAAATATATTTTACTTGTTTTTGAAGGAAAATGTATAATTTGGTGTACCGATCGTGTGATATAAAAATACAAAATGTGCATTATAAAAAGTGAATCCTTAAGGATTTTATTTTCCTTTAATTTTCAAATTGAAATTGATTATACGCCCTGTGTGGGACATCTATAAATTAATTCTGCAATTAAGTTGTTAATTTAAGAAAATTGTTTGAACTGTCAGGTTTTTTTCATACGTAACTTAAAGAAGGTGCAGCTCATTTTATCTGTTCCTATATGTTTCTGCAACGCTTTATTACTCTACTAAAAGACGTTGTCATAGTCGTCGACGATGGAACAAAAGGATACGAAAAGGATTATTAAGAGAGCTCACTGTGAAGCTTTTTATTTCACCCGAGCACTTATTATATAGGATTCTATGCCCCGATACCTTTTAAGGGGACCGCGCCACAACCACCGAACGATGTCTCTCGTCTCCCACTCGCTGATCGGCAGTATTTAAACTGGACGTCAGTTTTTTGCTCGCTCATTTAATTTCTGACACATATTTATGTCTCTAAATGTTAATGGTAAATAAAATCAAATCAAAGTAATCCCTACAGTATAAAATATAAAATCCAAAATGATATTGTTCTATAAATATTTTCACTAGACAAGCATTTTTTCCTATGCAGTAAATCTTCGCCTTTCCTTAAAATTATGACATGCCACACTTGTTTCTGCTTGTGCTTCTTTTCCCATATCTAATTCTCATTTTTAACCTTTTCTGGCCACAGTAGTTTCAAAAAGAGGTTCTCAATCCAACTGTATTTTTTGCGTGTGTGTTACATGATTTCAATGTCCATTTTCAAACGGTTCTATTCTTATTAGATAGGCCGCACCTCGAGGATGGTCTCATTTGAAGAAAATATTCCACCTTTATAGGTTTAAAATTACGGGATGATTCTCGTCTTTTGTTTTGTATTTGATTAGAGAGGCTTTTTAAGGTCCACATTCCTGAAAAGGAAGAACAAACGTGACCACGACAATACTCACTCCGTTCTTGCTCTAACTATATGATCGTAAAGCCGGGAATATACGAGGGTGGATTGATAAGTTTCCGGCCTGACCAAGAAAAACAAGGTTTTTAAAAATTTTTTTTTTTTATTTCTCAACATAATCTCCTCCAAGGCTGATACATTTCTCATAGCGGTGTTCCAGTCTATTAATGCCATCTCTATAGACTGATTCGTCAAGCTCCTCAAAATAACCATTTACAGCTTCGATTACTTCTTCATTGTCCGCAAATCTCTTACCGCCAAGCCATTTTTTGAGATTAGGGAACAGAAAATAGTCACTCGGGGCTAGGTCTGGAGAGTAAGGAGGGTGCGGCATCAATTCAAACTTTAGATCGTTGATTTTAGCCGTCGCAACGATTGACGTGTGCGCTGGTGCGTTATCGTGATGAAACAAGATTTTTTTCTTCGCCAGATGAGGTCGTTTAATTTTCACCTCGTGGCTCAAACGTTGCAATAAGTCTGCGTAGTATTGACCAGTGATAGTATTACCCTTTGCAAGGTAATCAATGTATATAATACCTCTTGCATCCCAAAAAACAGTAGCCATAACCTTGTTCGCCGAAAAAATTGTTTTTGCCTTCTTTGGAGTTGGTTCCCCTGGTCCAATCCACTGTTTAGACTGTTCTTTGGTTTCAGGAGTGTAGTGGTGGACCCACGTTTCGTCAACGGTTACGAATCGACGCAAAAATTCGCTTGGATTACGCTTATACAATGACAAATTTGCGGTAGAAATGTTTTTTCGAATCAATTTTTGGTCGACTGTTAGCAAACGCGGCACCCATCTTGCACAGAGCTTTTCCATATGCAAATGTTGGTGCAAAATATGTTGCACACGTTCATATGACATCTTACAGGTCTCAGCTATCTCACGCACTTTCAATCTGCGGTCTCCCAGCACTATTTGATGAATTTTTTCGATCATATCTGGAGTTGTGACCTCAACGGGGCGTCCTGAGCGAGGCCCATCAGAGGTGCTCACACGACCCTTTTTAAACTCGGAAACCCACTGCTTAACGGTTGAATATGACGGGGAGGATGTCCCCAGTGTTGAGTCCATCTCTTTTTTAATTTCCTTCGGCGTTAACCCCTTCAAATAAAAGTATTTGATGACAGCACGATTTTCCTGCTTTTCCATTTTTACGAAAACCACAGAGGCGTCTTGTTCAGCGTGCTGTCAAACCTACACTAGCAAGGAGATCGGGCTGAAACTATAGCTACAAGCTATCCAAGGATGGTACTATAGAATGTCACCTCAAGGTAGGCCTAGTGGCGTCATCTCTTGGTTAGGCCGGAAACTTATCAATCCACCCTCGTATCTGAAAAACGTTGCCATTTGTTTGCATTTGTTCGTAAAGTGTAGACGACCATTTGTGGTGATTTACAACGAATAAATTTTGATTCAAATGGTCAGTAATGCAAACGAAGTTTTCCATCCTCAGTCGGTAAACTCAAAAGGATCAAAAGAAAATATGAATTGCGAATGTTTGCCAAACGCTGATAGGCGTTCGTAAGTGAATCTAATACTACAATTCGACGAGACAGGTTGGTCTAAATAAATAAAATCATACAGCAACGATAAGGATAAAAAGGAGAAAAAACAGAGAATTATCTACTTTTCAAAACTCGTACCACATAACAAGAATTTATTCACTATTTTGAAACTACAAATCTGATATAAAGTTTATTTACCTTTGAGTTTGTAATCACTACAATACACCATTTTAAACAATAAAATAAAAACATGATTTCTGGTATACACCAAATAAAACCTCGCGAATGGGTAGAACGTGGTGGAACGCTAGCAAATGTAAATAGGGGAGGGTAATTCGTTCATTTATGTCACTCAGCAACGATGCGAACGAATGGTAAAGTTTCACAATGTATTCCAAGCATAAGAAATCAAGTAAAATCAATTCTAGGTTAAAGTTGGATTAGGTTAGACTCATAGTGTTACAGTAGGAGAAGTCAATACTCACGAAGTACAATTTTCTTTTATAACCTTAACCAAAACCTACTGTCTTTACGAACAAGCCTATGAACGTTGGTTTATTAATCAAAAAGCAAAAAATTTCTTTCCAACCAAATATTGGTAATGCCATATCTTGTACCAATTTTAAATTTTTCTTTTTTTCTACCACTACTGCATATCTAATAAATATTATTTTTAATACGTATTTACACTTTCACGTCACATGGCGCAACAATTACTACACGATAAGCACAACCTCTAATTTAAATACACTTAGACTAGTCAATTGCTACTTCATAAATTAAGAAAAATTTTGTCAACTACAAGCAAGGGCAATTACTCGCATTCGGCGTAACATATTGTATACAAAGGAGAAAACAGAGAGAAGTGTTTAAATTACCTTTGCCCTATGCGATCCTGTAATAAGGATGGACTCGAGTCCATTTCACCACAAGCTTTTATTATTTATTCTTCCAAGACTGCGTTCGCGTATTTTTTTATGTGGATCAAAGAAATATGCTTATTACCACTTCATTCTTTTTTTGGCAATATAAATTCTACTATTTTTACGGCAAATTCAGTCATTTACAAAATTTAATTTTAACGTTGTCATAAAAATTTGGTTTTCTCCGTAAAGTTGATGCCCAATTCGTCACAGTATACTGTGTAATATAAGTACGACTAATATGCATAAATGAATGAATTAAATATAGCAAATGCCACTTTAAACCAATTTAATACCATTTCAATTAAGCAGTAGGTAGTAATTTGGATTACAAAAAAAACATGTTCTGCCATGGTCTTCATTTTTTGGAAACTTACCTTATAAATTACAATATGTTGCCATGGAATCTTGCAAACTAATTCAGATGTCTTGTTGTTTATTATTAATATTTATAATCTATTAAACATTTGTGTGTCCTTGTCTACCCAGTTTAATTTTAAAATCATTCTGTTTACGGACTTCAACAACTGATCAATAAAATTGGTGTTCTAGGTATCTATATAAATAGCGACGGTATATACGTAAGAGCTGCTGGGGAACTGCAAACCACACAAAGTTTTCAAAAATAAAAATTAACGTCGATACTTAATTATATTTCAGTATTTGTTTTATATTTATTTTGTTTTGAATACGCGTGTCGCAATATATTGTAAAAGCTTTTTCAATTTACTTACTGTTGCATCATTTGAAACAACGAAAATTATGCAACCAGATAAACAATATGCGTTCGCAGCGAATCATAAAATTCTTATTTGTAAATAGACACCGATTGAGTGTGCAGACAATAAATTTAATGTAGCAGATCATTATTTAGCGAGTAGCACTTCAGTTAATTTTTATTTCAACAATTAATTTAATAAAAATAATATACATAACAGCAATTTACACATACTAAATAACTTACGATTAAAAGTTTATTTGGATTTGTTACTATACCTGTAGCAGTTGATAGAACACATTAGTGCAGTGGTTACCAACCTTTTTGTACCTNGAAGTTAAAAAGAATAAGCGAGATATGTTAGTAGCACATCTTCTCAGGCATGAAGGTCTAGTTAGGAGCAGATTAGAGGCAGAAACGGGAGTTAGGAGGGGTATAGGTAGTCCTAGATTAGGTTATTGTTCACAGATAGTTGGATGCTCTAATTTCTTCTCTAATTGTGGATTACGTATACCTATATACCTATACGTATACCTATTTTCCTGATTCATTTTTTAACACCTATTCGACTTTTTTGGTTTGTATTCGAAAATGATATTTTTGAAACAGCTGCATGCCACCCTTGCAACAGTCTCGCGCGCCCCACAGGTTGGAAACCACTGCATTAGTGCATCATTGCTATTTAAAAACTTCTTCTAAATATAATTTTAAATTACAAAAAATTACTTAACAAAAAACGAATTCGTTTTTCTTTTAATCAAAATAATCGGGAATGTATCTTCATTTATTAATCCTGGTCCTTTTAAATATCAATCAGCAACCCTTTAAATGAAGATATAAAAGGAACACATGTGCTCGTTTACATGTAAAACTACAGAAAGTCTACACATATACGAATAATAATATATTATGTATAAGTCGAAGAGAGTTACCATCGCTATCGAACTCCAATGGCAAGCTGCATGCCGAGCCATATTTGTTATTTGATAGCAGTCTGGTAGAGCATCTACTAATTTGGATTCGAGCCAAATTTGATACACATTCTCCATATGGGTTAAAGACGAGTCCAATAAAAGGGCTATTTGATGTGGCAGTATCTAAATAAGAAAATGTTGTTCTTATCTGCTAGTCCGCGAGGTATTGCTGCCATTATATACCTACATGCTACATGAACGCAAAGAAATCGAGTTATCCGTAAAAAGATTGAGCATTGTTGCCAAACAATTCGTTTATTTATCCTGAAAAGTGAAACAAATTCTCTACTTTTCGTTTCTAACTGTTACGTACGTATTTCGGTTTTGATAAGAAGGATAATATAGAGTAAAACACAAAAGAAAAAAGTTTAATGACAACATAATACCTAATAAAGTCAAGTCTGTTGCACCAAGTAGTGCAGTTTTTATTCGAGATAGGTGTCTTTATGCAATCTGACAATAGTTTTATTTTAATCTTTTAGTCATAAGCCTGATGGATGGCCGTATTACTTTTTCTTAATAGCTTCATAAGGAAAGTTGCAAGTTACCTGTAGAATCGTATTACAGGTTACAACTAAGGTAATGTTTGGATAATGATTTTTGTGGATTCAACATTATTTATATATATTTTCATACGTAATGGCACAGTTATGAGAGGAGGTTTATGAAGTTCAAATCCCGTGGTTAAAATGCTCTTCTGATAGACAGTAAATGTGATTTCTTACCTGAGAGGTTATGCTGCGCTTTATTAGTCATTGAAATAGGAAAATGTTATCATAGAACATAGTATACGAGCCTCGAGAAGAATTTACGGCATCCCCTCTGGGAGTTTTCCGCCCTCTCCATCACCTTAAGTGACAATTCACGTCCGAGAGAGAATGTCCTACTTTTTCTCTTGATGCTACTTTCACCTTTTTATGAATATGCAAACTTGATGGTTAACGTGACGAGAAAAATAATAATTTTTTTCATGGTATGGCAGCTAGTGGCAAACCTCCCCTCACCCGGCGCAATATCATGTTTGGTCCCCTTCCCCTAGTTTGACAAATAATAATAGGTATTATTGTGTTCTCCTATATCTACAGTGGGATCATATCGATAGGAATGCAAACATATGCAAAATATGAGAATTACCTAACGTACCATTAACTAAACATCATTAAGCGTTTAAGCCTGTTGTAGAAAGTGGGATATTTTTATAAATTACAATTTAATTCTAGATATTTACGTTTGATATTTAAGGATGAGGTGAAAAGTTCTCCGTCTAAGAATGAATGACAGCAATTTTCAGTCAAAAAATTATTTTACTTTTCCAGATAATCTCCCTTGACTTTATTACACTTGGTCCAGCATTTCTTCAACATTAGCAATTCTCTAGAAAGCTGTGAAAATATTCATCTACGGCCCTCTCAACTTCTTCATTGACGCGAAACGCTCAACTCCAAATTCCGCAGTTTTCCCATCGACTGTAATTGTTCTGCCTCTTTCAATGTAATCAATTAACAGGATCCCTTTTGCATCCCGAAAAACGCTACCCATAACCTTTCCCGTAGATGCGATCGATATCGCTTTCTTTGGCACAGAAACATTGGCCTCCACCCACTACTTGTTTCTGACTTGTAGTGATAGAATAATATCTCATCCATGGTAACAAATCGCTGCACAAAATCGATCGGACCGCTATTGAATAGATCCAAATGTTGCTTACGCATTTGCTTTCGATCGGCGTTCAGCAAATATAGCACCATCTTGGGCAGAGCTTTTTCATTCCTAATTCTTTGTACAAGATATTTCGCATTCCTTTTTTCGATATCCCCACAGTCTCAGCTAATTCAATGGTTTCCGATGTGTAATTTTTGACTTGCATTTCTCTTTCGTCTTATAACTACAATAAATTTACCAGTGGGTGGATAAAGAAGGAGGGGTGGCCATTGCTTGCCATCACATCACGCAGTACTTCCGCGATATATGTTATGTGAAAATTTTAATTTTCCAGATATAAATTGATACTAAGCCCAGGTTTCTGCCAAATCTACCGTATATGCAATGATGTTCCTGGTGCTTATAACAAAGCTGTATCTTTTTACTGCATTAAGTTAGAAAGTTGATTTTTTTATATGATATTTGGCATGAAGTACGACTCGTTATCACTATAGGCGTGTCCGAAGAAGTTGACAGAAAAATGGACGATATGATAGTGATCCTATAGGTACATAGAGGTTTAGTTTTTTCATTTCACCTACAGAATCTCATAAGATAAATTTCGTTACTAAAACTTGCTTGTATAGTGATTTCCGGAAGTACGTCTCAGTATCTTTTATTAGTAAATAAGAACCCGACTAATTAGAATTGAAATCTAATTTCAATTACCATGCGTATATGTCATAATTAACACAAGCAATTCCTGTTTCATATTTATCTTAATTTTCCCTCGTAGACTCTTGATCAATTAAATAACAGATTTGCTGGTTGCAGTTGAATTTCTTATCTCGAATGATGTGATGATTGGTTGGATTATTACCGCGTTGGATAAATACATATCAATCAATTTCCACATTTTAGCTGTATTATGCTTATACTTAAGGTATTCAGAATATGTACCAATTTAAATATGAACATTTCTTTTGCGTCAATTTTCCGAAATGTCAACTTACGTATTGATTTAAATTAAAATAGTTAACCCAAATTATATTTATACTTTCATTAAATTTTCGTGAATAAAGATATAATGAAATTAAGCGGTCAATTAATTACATATACGTTTATCGCGAATACCTCAAATGGAGTGCAATCAATCAATCAACTTTTGACATTAAATAATAATAATTGACTTCCATTAAAGACAGTTTTTGAAAATCTATACGAATATAAAGTAATACTATTTTTACTTGTTTCATTTTTAATAAGATGTTTATTGAATCAAACTTTATTTTTGGATTCATTTAATTCATTTAACGCGGATAATAAAAGGAGAATATATGCTTTTCTAATTTATTGTTCTAACATGAAATATACTTTATTTATATTTTAACGTAACACAGTATAAGCTTCTCTAAATTCTACGGCTTATCTAAATATCATAGTAGGTAAAATTTCAGCGAAGTAAATAGTTTTGTAGCACATTATTAAGTGATATTCTACGTGTTATGTATATGCCCCATATAAATACGTAAGTAAAGGTACATAGAACTAAACGGCATTTGATAACCGTCCTCCTACAAATTTTATTAAACTCTGGTCTCCTTTTGCCATAATAATAAGTGTTTTGTGATGATTGTGTGTACTTTATGGAAAAAAGTAGGTGGGTATAAATGATAATTCGTAAGTGTATCAACATTACTGTAGTAAATAAAAACAAGAAAAAATTAAAAAAATACGATTTATATTACGAAAAAAAAATAATCAGTTATATATGTACAAAATAATTAGGATAAGCGAACACGCATAGTATATAGCCTTCCTAAGGAACTTAATCTAGCATAAGTTAACATAACAAGTAGTCAATAATTAGTATAAAATCAACAATTGTCAGTCTTGGGGCACTCCAATAAAGAGCGAGGGTTTGGTGGTAACTAGAGTGGCAGTGCATTATTTTTGGCGGCGACGTCACCTGAAACAAAATAAAAAATAAATATCACAAAAGTATCATATCCCTAATAAAAAAATATTTTTAATCGACGTTTTAGGTTAGGCTCGAACAATTCTAGGTTTAGATTAGTAGTTTACCGATAATTTGCACTTTCTGTCCGATGTAGGAAAAAACGAAAAATATAATATTATAACAGTGATTAACTAATTCTCTGAATATATTAATTAATGCGACTGCTACTGCACGTTAATCAATCATTATTGCCTTATTGTTTAACGCTTTTAAAATTGAACAGTCTTCATTGTGACTGAATGTGATTATAAAATAATTTTTTTGTAAATGGTTTTTTGATAGGCACTTATTTTTTTAAAACATGGATCACTCAATTTCATTTTAATATAATTAACCAAATAATGAATGTTTGCTGAATAATATATTATTAACTACAATTAACAAAAATTCAAGCAGATATTCAGAGCATTTCTAAATAATTCGTTTCATATATTCAAATACTATTCGAGCACCGTTCGCACAAATCCAGATTAGAGATGGACCGGGTAACCGGCACTTGTTTGAGGATCCGGCCGTGTACCGGATAATGAAGCCGGATACCCACATACATAAACACTAAGGGTGGTATTTAATGAAAATTCAGACAGAACGAAATGGTTTTGCCGGGCACCTGGTTAACCGGCCGCCATCCGGTACATGTCTAGTCCAGATAATACATTTTGTGAGCCTGATATAACCTTAAGGATACAAAGTTAAAAATTGTTCCTGATATTACCCAAAATTAATGTAATATTAAAATCAAGACCTTCTCGCACACATTATCCCCTATTTGTTACATTGGCTTTTTCACGCTACAAAAGTTTGTTATTAAAAAATTGTTTATAACCTATTACTATTACACTTGTTTATCTTTTTTTTGTAGCCGTAATTGAATGAACAGTTTAATTAAAATATTTGACTGAAAAATGTCGAAATAAATCGTAATCTGGACTTCTTTGCCAATCGAGTAAAAGTAAGGACAAATGCGATCGAACGTAAATAAACATTAGAAAGAATCCTTACTACGTGAATGATTTACTTGTGTATACATATATATATATATATAATTTTACGTATATACGTTTAATTTGTTATATACAGACATGTACTTAGAGTTTATAATGCAATATTCGGATTATAATATAGAGACGACATTAGTAAAACGATTTTTGGGGAACGGTGGCCATGGTCCAATTGCCTTGCCAAACAAAATAAAGAAGTGGTACAGCACAGCGTCTCAACAACGCTATGTAGTTTATATATTGAGTTATACAGGTAAGGCAAAAGCGTATGAATTACCATTTCTTTATTGGCATTTGTCCTTTTTATGTTGCACGACATCTATCTAAAGATATCCCCTGCTTCTGTAAAATTGTCCTAAACTAACCGAACTGTCAAAGCGTTACACCCTTCAAAAGCTATTTAAAGCTTTTTTTGACTTTTTATTACTTATTGAAAAGATGGCTCAAGGTATTTTTACGAATTTTCCTATACCACGTTGCGTTTTTCAATGCCACCCTTTGATAATTACATCCCTAAGTTCGGTTCTCAACTCGCCACGAGTGTATACACATTTAGTTAGTCTCTAGGTAGTAGTGGTAATAATCTAAGTGCATTATTATTTGGGTAAAGGCAAGAACAGGTGGCCTTGCTTTTGACGTATGCTATTGCAAAAAATCGGCAAGGACGCAACACGCCGCGCCACCTTGGATACGTTAGCGTACAGCGCAAATTTTGGAGATTATGATGACAGTGCATTTATAAAACGAAATTGATTCAATATTTCGATCGATAGATAGGTAATTGTGCGAACATTACTGATGTAGGTACATATTTATGCGTTATGAATGTACCCATGTAGTTATGTAGGTTGATATAGGTAAAAGGTACTTGTCAGGCAAAGTATCCTAAAAACCCACCACTTCCGGCATACGTAATTCATATTGAAATTAGTTAGGTTGTTACGTATTCGTTATTAAAATATAACTGAACATGTGATTAACTAGTCATCATTGAGGAATGTTTGTATATAAAACCAAATTGGATTGAACAGGCACAATTTTAGGTTTTTGATTAGACAATTCAACGGAATAAAAGAACACCAATTAATAAATGAATTAAAATTCGCCGTGATGTAATTTTTAACCTTACCACTGATCTTTTTATAAAATAATGACAAGTAACATAATGAATTAGAAGAAAGTTGTAAGTACCTAAGCACATGCAAATTATTACTTGCGGTGAAGTTTGAGGTGCCAAGTAGACTCTGCAGTCAACAATTTTAAAAACCGTGACGTGTAATAATAATTCTCGAGTCTTTTTCTTGTTGGTACCTTAAAAGGTGTGCAAGATAGAAAGATGTTCCCAACTTGAGGACACCATTCGTGATAGAATCGACTAAAACTCGATAGACCAGTCAGTTCTCTAGCTGCCGAACCCGACAGATAAATTTGCATAAAAAATGCCTGAGCACGATATTTAGCCAGCCGTATAGGCACACCAAATATTCAATACCACAGCTAACATTTATAGCGACGACTATTGTAGGGGTCGGCATCCAAAATATAAAGGCCCCTAGTAATGCTGTTACATCAAGTAGTACAGTGGTAGAGCATGGTTGTTGAAATACTTCTAATAATAAATGTGTAGTAAAACCTTTTATTTTACGATACTATGCCTGCAGGTTTAGAATGGTGTCCTTGAAAAGTGCAATAAGGAAACAATTTCGAGGCATACCGAGATCAAAGAATACGACTACCTATCTCTCTTCAGTTAAACGACAGATTGATTATATTATCGATGCTACGTTTGTATTTGAAATAAGCCGCGTAACCCCGGTTTGGATCTGCACCCAGCGAATCCGGCGCACTTTTTAGGATCCGGCCGGGTGCCGGATAATAACACTAGATACAAGGCAGTGAAAGGAAATTCTACCAGAGAAAAAGCTAATTCACACAATAATAATTAAAAATTTAAATTATTGATTACTAATCTATTTTATATTATTTGTTTTCTCGATATAATTCTTGAACAGGAAGGCCGAACTGTTTTTGGTATATCAGATTTTGATTAATGATAACTTATTAGTATGATTTAGTATTTATGAACATGAAGCTCTCGTTTCAACGGTTTCAAGTCGATCCTCTCGTTGGAAATCGGCCAACCAAGAATTAAAATTGCATTAGTTCAGTATTTTAACAACTTTTTGAACGGGGTTTAATTAGGAAATTAGTAAGGGTGGTATCAATTGGAAATCCCACAAAGACACGAACCATTAATTACACCAAATGCACTTACGATCTAACTGTAACTAAAAATTGGTCTAATCTGTAATGTTAATAAAAATTGCATCTGAAAAAAATGATCGTTTTATTTTGCAAGCATTAACATTTTTTAACATTTTAAATTTTGTCTGTGTTTTTTATTAGTTAATGTTTGCATAATGATGTAAGCAAAATCAAGGTAGTACACGTGAATCAAATAAATTTTGGATTACCGAGACGCTACTGAGTTAGTTAAATCAAGTGCAAATTTAACTGATTGTAATTCAATTACAAGCGTGCGCATGTTTGTGTGTATTTGTATACGAACAGTACGACCTCGCGATTATGCGTGTGTATGCATAGTAGCTTTTAATGCGATAAAGACGTGCTCTCACTAACCCTAAACCGGTGTTATGAATACATTATTGGCCTAGGCAGGCGTCTATCTAGTCTTGACCTTATAGTTTTCTACTATATCTTAAATGTCACTAGTCGGCATTATATCTACATATGATTCTATAATAACATGACAAAAAATGCGCTTATGCCTCCACTGCAGTTCCTTTTTTGCGTAACCGTAATTAGCTGCTACTATACACAGAGGACGAACAGACAGGAGGGACGCGCGAGATATTTAGATTAGTTCGAAGGGCACTTCGCCGATGCCGATGTGAGAAATTGATTTTGATGGTAATAATTTCGTAAAAATGTCAAGAACGCGAAGATGTACATGAAAGTCACGCCGTAGGAATTATAGTTATTGCCATTACTACACCTTTCGAGAAGTTGTTGCCTTTTTTCCGACAATCACCCCTTTTATTCTGATAATAATTTGTACCTACTTCAAAATCGTAGCAAATCTACTAATTGTAAAATGTACTGTCCACAAATATTAAATTAGAATTTTCTAATAAAACACTTTGTACTAAGTAGATAGATATACAGTGTAAACTCTTTATAACGTCACTCCATTTAACGACAAACTCCTTAAAACGTCGAAATTGCTTGACTTTAGTTTGTTTACATTGTTTTCTATACAATATTACACTCTATATAGCGTCACGCTCACTCTATTTAACGACAACAATGCGGCATTATAAATCATTAAGCAGTACTTTCTAAGTTGCCGAAATAGATAAGAACTGCAGCTGTGTACGTTGTTGAAGAAGACGATCCTGTCCCTCCACCAAGCATCAAACAAGCACTTGATGCAGCGAAACTATTAAAAAAATACTTTTTATATAATCAAATTGATCCAGCAGTATCTCAAGATATGAGTAAGATACGTAACAAAATACAATTAAAATATTGGAGCAGCAAAAAACATCAGACGAAGATAACAGGCTATACGCAATGTATGAATAATAATGTTCGTGTGCAAAATGTGTTTAAGTGTCGTTATATAGAGTTTACACTGTATTTTAGTCCAATTAGTATCTTATGTGACCAATTAAGCTGTTAATAATAAGAATCTCTAAAATCTAAAACCATTTATCTGAACTTTAATTTTATTTCCAATTGAAAAAAAATTAAAGGTTTTTTAGTTAGCCACCGACATGTTTTTAAAGGAAACTTCAACTTCCGAACTACGACAGTAAACGAGTGGAAATTCCCATTAATGCTTAAAGCGTAATTATTCTAAATTTAGTAGAAATAAAAATTTGGTTCGTTTTACTGGAAATTTAGAAACCCGGAGTTTTAAACATTACCTACATAAATGCATCGTTTAATAAAAATAAGGAATATTTTTATGGCATTCATTACGATTTCGAGTTGATTATCAAGAGCGCCTTATTTAGCGTTGCATTAATAAATACCATTCCACATTAATTGCAAGATAAACAAGGCAAATCGATTCCCGAGAGCGCGTTCATAAAAAATGACGCGGACAAAACCTGCTATTATCTATTTTGCTTCTGTATTTATAGTCGTTACCCTTTGGGTTAAACGATTAAATAGCTATTATTGACTCTAATCAAGTGGATAATTAACGAAAAGATATCGCAACTAATGTGGTGTCTATATCACCTCGAGGTATACGTAACCGAGAATGCAACTAAGCGGCGTTTTATTATTTTATAATTAATACAAATATTTAAAAAATATAAAGAGAATAATTGTTTTCTAATCTTTGAAAAACTTTTTAAATTTAAGGGAATATTGAAGGCGGTTGAGTTATTTTATTATTAATGAGAAGTTTGTGGATTTATTGTTTCTAATTAACTTATCATCATAAGGTCATTGGTCGTAAGACTGGTCGGACACGCACCCAACTCTTTCCCTAAAGGTAAAATATCCCACATCCTTAACTATTTGTGAACAATAATCTACCCTAAATCCACCTCTACTCCTATTAACTCCTGTTGCTGCTTCTAATACGTCTCTGACTAATCTGGCATATTTCTTATTGATTTTTAAAGGGCCCTCTGTTCTACTCATTCTAATACCTTCTCATTTTTAACATATATCAACAGCATCCGAATCATTTGACTTAAACACCATATTTCGAACGCTTCTAACCTTTTCGCACCCGTATAGCACCTCACTCCAAACACACCTTCAACAATCTTCTTCCAAATTAACCGCCCGCGGGCACAGAAACGACTTGATTAACAAATTGCTGATTATTTCCCATTATTCTTAAAAAAGAGAAATGAGACTCGTAAACTAGAAATTAAAAGTAAAATCGTTGTCATATGATGCACTGACGATGAGAGTAATGACGTTTGCTTAAATGATGGAATAAAGTTCATTGTTTGAATGCGACTTTGCTAAAGATTCAGAAATTTCTTGTTTGATACTTGCAATTAAAAACCGATTTGCACAATGGGATAGGTAGGTAAAGGTGTTTTTTTCGCGTGCTCGCGGTGAGACGATGAATCATGAAATTTCCAGGACGTAGCTCCTCTCGGTAGCACAAAGGAGCGAGATTATGTATACAGGAAGCCTATTAAAGTACTTCACGTGATTAGAAAATGCATTTATCTCGATGCAACATTGAAGTGAACGACGGCGCAGTATGTGCGTAAAATCGACGTCAAAGTTATGACTGCAAGATTATCCAGTTTTAATAGGTTGAACCGCAGTTGAACTCTTCCGAATGTCCGGTCAACGTACTCGGAATTAAGCCATGTCATTCATGTGGTAGCAGCGGTGATATTATGGATGTAAAAGCAGCAGGAAGGGTTTTGTGTCTGTGGGTTAACTGAGGTTGTGTCGGAATCCCGGATGACGACGAGAATGAAAAGCGAAATGACAAATAAAGATGATTTAGGCGAATTAGCGTAGGAAGATGGGCGGTTGGGTCGAATCGATTGCGCGCTTTTCTTTCTTTACAAATCGTTTATCCCGAGTGTTATTAGAAGAGATAAGAACAAACGGCCGAGGAGTTGTGAGCCAAGGAGCCCGGCGCGCGGTGTCAATGATCTTTGATACCTACAATAAAAACAAGGCAACAGACGAGCTGTGTTTTGGTGCCTTCTCAACGTGTACATATGTTAAACGTGTACTTCATACATCACGATATTTTACGTTTGTTGAAGTTGGCATGTCGTCAAACATCAGCATCTGAACTGAGGATGAGTTAAAAAGCAAAAGTTTACTAATCGGCTGATCGTTCGGGGCATAGATACGCTCTCATTTAACCTCAGCATCCACTCGATTAAAATTAAAAATGAGAAGGCAATCTAATAAGTTTCAGTCCTATCAAATGGTAACATCCAAACTTCTACCCTACATGCTCTAGGTACCTGCACTGTATCTTATCTAATAAGACTTATAAACAAGGAATCCTATGAAACATTTGAAGTTTATTTTGGTTTTAAACATAATATATATTTAATACTTTGGTACTACCATACAAAATCCATGTTCAGCTTTATATTTTTTAAAGAAGGCTAATAGGTAGGTACCTATTAATAACAAATAAATTTGATTAATTATTGATTAAAAGACCCTTCGAAAATGTAATAAATAAAACTGAAACCGCAAACTTCTCTTTCTTTAATTGCCAAGCATAAACGTGCATGACATTGAAGCAAAAATGGCTAGCGAATTTTTGAATATGAATTCTGAAGCTTTTTTGAAGATTAAACATTGGTTTTATTTTAATTTTGCGCAAGGACGATGCAGCCTGGGCTCGAAAAAGTAGGTTACCATTACATTTTGTTTAAAGTGACAAAAATTGGCCAAACCTGTATTTTAATTTTTGGCGCTGTTAAGGTTACCTAGACGTGTTCACATAGTTTAAAATTCAAATTTATGGTTATTTAAAATAAGGAACCGGTTGCACAAAAGCAAATAAATTAATCGTTTTTTTTTTTTTTTCGCACACACATTCAAAAATTTGAATTTAAATAAAGACCAGTTACCCATTAATATTACCTAACAATAGAAACAAAATTTTGTTTAGGAACGAAAAGTTTAGGTACCTACATGTATTTGCTGTCCTTTCATCGGGATCTAATATTCCTAAATAAGTCCAAATGAAAAGACACTTTTGGCACGCAAGAAGTCGTCAAATGCTCATATATAAAGGTATTTTAAATATAGAAAAAGAAAAATTAGTTTTAGTTTGTTTGGGCCCACCGTGAACTCATGTGCAATATGTCATGCTGCATGCAGAGGCGGCCACACCGTGGAAGTGGGCGTCATGGGTTTCACCAAACCGCGGTCAACAACCGTACGTACGTACGTACGCTCGCGAGAAGAATATGCGGAAGTGTACTAACCATATTACTATAAGAAGTGCGCTTTGGCTGATGCTGCTTCGACTTTTGATGCTAATTTTCTTACAAATACTACGAAAACAATAACAATTCAAAACTTACCGGAATCTCCCCTTCGTAGTACGAAGATGGAAACAGCGGTCGTCGCCGCCGCAATCGTCGCGATGCCACATCTCAGTAGAGCCCCGTCGGGTCCAGCCCCTTTCCTCCGTTGTTGGCTGGCATTTTTCGTGTCTTCTTTATAAGAAAACCACAAAAATTTTATCGGTGTTTGATATTTTTAATACAAGCCGGTAGGGTCCAGTTGCTTTCCCCCGTTCATTTTTATGATGATAAGATAATTCAATAACAAAATCAATAGTTCAAGGCCCGAAAGTCCGATTAATTGACAATATGTGATTTTTAAGCGAAAAAATAATCGACGATCTGTCTACAAAATAATACGTTTAGATGCGGCAAATCGTAGTGCGGAACTGGTGCACGCGCGCACGAAACGTCAGAGAATAGTCAGGCTGCGGATCTGAGGCTTGTTTTAAATGCGCGCAGTCGATTGGAGCGTATTGGTGGTGGGGGCGGCCGCCGGGACGCCAGCCATGACCCACTCACGCTGCCAGTGAACCCTTTCGCGAATTTGTTGTCGTCCTGGCTGGGCCGGAGTTGCCGCGGATCCTCCGACGTCTCCGGATGGAACTATGCTGCATGTCCACTAGCCACTGTGGTCCACTGATAGCAGCATCATGAGCAGATAGGACACAACCTTGTCGCATATTGTTTTTCCGTATCTAAAACAAAATTCGCTAACCTGACACATTTCTGTATGTTTTCATACTGTTTTATGTCAATGTTTCGGAAAATAAACGTTCATTTTACTCAACGATAATGTTTAATGAGAAGTAGTTAAAGGTTTATTGTTATAGATCGAATGTATTGATTTTGGATGTATAAACAGTGAAATCCTTACTAAAAGATTGTGATTTATTTCTCTAAGTGCCTATGCATGATACTTTCCACTGAATAAAATTTTAAATTAATTTTAAGCAGTATTTTGCTGATATGAATACACATTTTATTAGGTTTTTTGTGATTATTCATAATTTGCGATCAAGATGCGGCTTAAAACTACATGATTAATAAAAAAGCCCTCTAAGAGACTGTAAAAATTAACAAATTGCAGTAATTTGCAGTTTCTAGTAGGATTTTCTCACATTGACTCACGGTGCCACCCACATAATTTCTACCGGCTTTTTAATGATATTCAATGCAGTAGTTTCCTTATTTTTCCCTGATTCATGGTTAAGGTCATGTAAATTAACTACCGTTTGTCGTAATTAATAATACCTATACACGTAAAATGACAATGAAAATTTTACAAATTAAAAAATTACGGAAAAGAAATTATACAGTTAAACTCAAAATGACGAAACCTTGATTCGTTTTGATGGAGAAGTACCTACCTATAACACACGTCCGGTAGGCTTAATTTTACCATTACTATTTTAATTTTTACAAAATCGTTGATAAATGTGTAAAAATGTTACTATATGCTAACAAATATACTACTATAGTGATTGTAAAATAATAAATAACACCTTAAACATTAGCGAATGAATTAATTAGTTAAAAATTCTTTGCGTGTATTTGTATATATAAATATGCATGTATTCTTATGTAAATATTTGACTAAAGCACAATTAAAAACAAAAAATTATTATAACAGGACATTCTTATACCAACAATTTTTTAAAATCCAAGTTATGTAACTGCTTTAAGCTTAATCTACATTCATACATATATAGGTGCGTTGTTCTCTGAAAATATATGTTATAAATTAATTAAAAGGAATACACTGATGTATAAACGCAAAACTATATTAATAGTAACATAGGTGAATTGTATTTCGATTAACGATAGTTTTTCTGGAAGAATCATAGGTACTACTACTTTTACCATCAAAAATTATCTTATCCGAGATCTATGTCTGGTTTGGATTAGAGCTTCGTAATATTAGTAGTTCGAATTATTATATTTGTGTTCAAATATTTATTTAATTTGAGTATATTTGTAAATAGTCAAGCATTTGAAAAATTAAATATCCAATAAATCAAACATTTGAATATCCAAATGTTCAAACGAATATGTATTTGTATATTTAAATATTTGAATTTCTAAAATTTGAAATGTATAATGATTAATGATTTGAATACTCAAAAATAAAAAAATTGTGATATTGCATTAATTTCTGTTCGAAGACAAGAACTATATATAAACATTTAATAAGGTAATTTAGCCAAGTATATAAATATTTGAACCACAAAATCTTAACCTTACGTTTAAATAGGTGTTTGAATATCCAGATATTTGAAACGTTTAATATTCAAATGTTTCAATATCTGAACATTTAAATTTCAGATATATTATTTTCAAGGAATTTGAAGTATGGATAAACAAATATTTGAAGATTTAAACAATAATCGAATACAACTCCGAGCCCTACTACTTTATATAATACATATAATCTCATTTTTATGTCCTAATAAGAAAAGTAAGGTTTTACTGCTGTCACTTTCTAAGCACCCACTGAAAATACACGCGTATACAAGTGCGTACATATATAGATACAAAGGTACCCGTACATGCGTAGGTATACGTACATGTTTGTTGAATACCTAATTGACATTTATCTCTATTCCCTTACCTTTGCTAACGTTCTTTTACTTGGTGTTTGTTCTGTGACAATTATGGAAAGTAGCACTTTCCCTTGCACACAACAGTTAACTGGCTGAATTCCGTGCTTTTTCTCAACTTTCCTCGCCTGCTTTCTCGCTAATGCGTTAATGATTTTAGCAATATTATCATCAGATAAAATTATTTTTATTGGATCAGAAAAAGGCTTATTTATAGAAGTAATTCATTTGAAACATATTTTTAATCACTATTTCGAGTCACACTAATTCTAGTAAAACAGTAGATACATACATACATGAGTAAACGCCAAGCTACAGACTCCACATCTTTGTGAACAAGGTTTAATAATGTTAATTCAATCTTAGAAGAAAATTATAATATCAGTTAATAATAATAGACAAGTTAAGCTTTGTATGGCGTCGAAGTGTGGGGTTGGAAGAAGTTTGGGCAAAGTTTAAGCAAGATTTGTATTATAAAATGGCGTTAAGAGTGACAAGAAATATACCAAGGTATAAGTATTTAGAGAAATGAACTGATAAGGCGTGATAATCATTAAATTCACAAGAGAGAGAGCTTGTAAATACTTTAAGAATGTGTTAAATAGTTAGATATAATGAATATTATACGTGCCAAAAAAATGTTTACTGGAAGAAATGAGAGCAATAAGCCGTCAAAAGAGTGTATGGGATAGGAGATAGAAGCGATGAAAGTTTGTTAAGGTGTATGGAAAAGAAGGGGAGAGGTAGAAACTTTTATCGACATACTGAGGATTAATAGGCTAAGGCAATTAAAGAAATTGCAGAAAAAGAGTTTTGCTTCTTCAATAAACTACAAACGATTCTGAACATACTCCGAAGTTTTACTAAAATTATCATATTTCAGGAATCCGTAAGTGGTGCTCACATAATAAAAAAACTTCGCTACGATCATCCGCGTCGTTTGTAGGAGAAAATAAAATTTATTTCTATTAACTACAAAAAAATCCATCGCTTCGACTTATATGCCGTTTGTCATGTACGAGCGCATTTTAATGTTATTGTTATTATTAATTCGGGTTCCAAATTCACACAGGTGCTAAATAGAAAAAGTATCCACATAAACAGTTTTGCAAAAAATAAAGTATATAAGAAGATTTGGGTCTGTAGACTATGTGATGCAAGAGAGAGGACGCTTGCCCGCTTGTCATATTGCAAAGAAGCAACACGTATGCAAAAGAATGAGACGAAATTATTAATGAATGAATAAAGGGGTAGCAGACTAGGCGATGTGAGAGACAGTAATTTAAAAGTCAATAAAGCAGAAAATTCCTGTACTGGAGTGTCTCAAAATGTGCTACGGCTTTTTGTTCTCAAAGAAGCTAACAATAAGATGAGAATTACTGTTTTTTTAACTTTCAAAACAAATCCAACATCCTGGTACAATCTAGAAGAATACAAAAAAATGAGGCTAAATTTTCGTTTCAACCTAGACATAATAAAAGGAAGCATATAAAAACCTAGGCATACGCAACATTTTATTTCAAGTCCATACGATAGACACTCAAAAAGACCAAATTATGGAACCATACATCAAAATTTGCAAAACTAAACTATTAAACTAAGCAAATGACCTATGACTAAAACCTAGAATTCTGTATACTTTACCAATTATATTCAAAATGTAACTCTCAAAAGAAAAGAATAAAGACTTTGATACTCCTTATTAAAGACTAAGTATCAATATACGTACCATATCAGAGGTACTTCTTACTCTATTGAATAGTTTCACATCGACAGAGTAAAGTTTTCACAAACTGGAGTCAACAAAATTCTTATAAAAATGATAAATAAGATAGAAGCAAGGAGAGAACCTGGAAGTACTCCCGAAATTAATCGATGAGTATGGTAGAGATCCATTGAGTCTAGCATCCTATTTACGATGGTATGAGTAATGTATAGCACTATACCTGAAGAAGGTTGTTATGGTTGTTACTTAAAAGTTTCATCAGTGTCATAGAATTTGTATTTTTATAAAAGTTATAAGTAAAAAGGAATGTAATGTAATATTGTTGTACGTATTTATCAGTTTCATAAGTAGGTGATTGTGAAAAATATAAATCATATAGTATGGTATCATTTCTGTCTCTACATGTAATCTGGAGGCGTGTTTAGTGTGATGGTATACCCATGTAGGCATTACATACATACAAACGTATGTAGATATAAACCGGTCAGGTAAAACCTTAATATACAACGACAGAACGCGGCATTCTGGAACAATCTCTTTGGTCCACGAGAGATTCATAGGAAGTAATATCTTCGAGAGGTTTAGCTTTCTCATAGCACTGTCCCACCGTTCGCGTTGCCATTTTCATACATACCGAGTATTTGCACACGTGTAATTGCACACACATGTACAAATTACTCGAACAGAGTTCGCTAAAATAGTCAATGTGAGTGCAAACGAACACATTGAACTGTACGAATATTCCGTATTTCGATTCATGAGAACCAACAAGGTCTTAACAGACATAACGCGACTCCATCAAGACCACTTCCAAATTGGATGTTGGAGGATTACAAAAACGATTTTTACTGAAATTTCGGACGAGTTTGACTTTTGTTTCAATGCAAAGCACATTCCTTTACAATGGGCTCATGAATGAATGGACAAATTTTTGCTCTATGTTATATGGTTTCAGGCAGACTATGCAAATTTGGAGCATCCAAATCCCGAAAATTAAAAGCAGTTAACAAGAAAGTCATAGGTTGCTAAATAATTGCGACTTCGCGGAATTATCTTTCCTTCGGAAGAATACATCTCGATGTGTGTATGTGTTACATACATGCATACTTGTGTGTGTATGGGAACTGCGAAACTAGAATGGCAGATCATTGACCTCGCGAAGTTAGTAGGTCAGGGCCCGAAGCGGCCAAAGACCTTGCGGTCATTTACTTATTTGTAACTCATCCGAAGATCGTCTCATTTTAAGGAACGTATCGTTCCTTTTGTTCTTCCTTATAGTCTTTAGCATCCTCCCAAATACCACGAACAAGCGCCATCAAAACTGTTCTCTCCGCTGCCCTACCTTCCTCGTTCCACATACATTTGGTATTTCTCCAAAGCTGAAAGGTAAAAACAAGAAATGCTAATTTTCTATTAGTGGAAACTCAAAAGAAATACAGTCAAAACCGTTTACTACGACATCGTTTAGAACAACATACCGTTTATATTGACCAAAATCATAGGTCTCCACTTAATTCTGTTAGATCGTCTTATAAAAAACACTGGTATTTACGGCATTGCTTATTACGACATATCTCTTTAAGCGACTACATTTAACTGATATTTTCAGAGAATTATATCAGTTAGAACGACCAGCTGTATTGCAAATGACCACTAGTTTAGGGTCTATTGTAATTCTCAAAATATCTGTTACTGAAGCTAAGGAGTTTATTGATGCAGATAACTCTATTGCAATTTGTGCACCAGCTACGGAAGATGATATCGTATAAGAAGTTCAAGAGGAAAATGACGAACAGGAAGAGACTGAAGAACAATTTACAGTGCCAACTTTGAATGATGGTCTTAATGGTGTCGGTGTATTACGAAAAATTGTTTTTTCTTCTAATCAACAGTTTCATATGCAGGGAAATTATGATGATACATTAATTAAAATTAAACGTGAACTACAAAGTCTGTACGCACGACAGAAGTGTTCCAAACAGACTAAAATTCCGGGTTTTATTAATATAGAAAAATGATAATTATATGTACGTAATGTCTTTTTATAATGCGTTTTATGTAAATAAATAAAATGTAGTTTTATTTTGTATATGAATATATTAATCATACATTCAATAATAGGTATTAGGTACTTAATAATAACGTCACCGGCTATTACGACTATCGGTTTTTACGACCAAATATGAGTAGTCCGTTCGGTGTCGTTATAACAGATTTTCACTGTATATAAATTTCGACAAAAGAAGTTGGCGTTATATGGATAATGATTGATATTCGGGCATGATGATCACAGTATAGGATTCGTTTCATAAGGCTTAGGGAACGTTAAGTTGTAAAGTCCATCGCTGTGGTTGTACTGACATGACACTCACAACAATCCTAGACCACAAATACCCCGAATTTGATTTTTCTATATACCTTCCCAGCTCTAGCAAGGAAATAGTTACTTCCGCTTATTAGTGTATCATCAGTGGATCAGTATTTATCACTGGGTTGTCCAATACTGTCATCCATGACTTACATTACATTACGATGCGAAAATTAATTTTAGCGCAAAAATTTCCGTATGGAATACAGCTCATAAAGACGGAATTAAATGTTTAGAATACAATACTCCTTGTCGTTTTGGTCTTCTGTTATTCTTAACTTCAGTTTGACTAAACGCAAAACTGAATGAAAAAGATTTAAAGGATGTGTTTTTTGTAGAAAAATTCCAATAAACCTTCGTGCTAATTATTCCAAATTATGTAACATAAAACCATTGATACACATTTGTCACACTTATGACGGACTTTCCCAGTTGGTCATGATCAGTTAGTACAAGAACTTAATTGCGTCTATTAGACAGAAAACAACCTTTTCTAAGTATTTAATATTAGTACCTATTTGAAAGAAAAAATATAGTACTAATTCAATGACGGTTGAAAGACCGACCTTGTTTATATTACTAATCTATTTATCCTTTTTAATTTATTTTTTCTTTTATGTATAAATTAGGACTTTCTTTTCTTTCAAACAATTAAAGAAAAAACAATAACGAAATTTCAGTACGAGACTTTTCCGTGTATGTTTGACATTGGCGCCTACAAAAAACGTATTCTACTTGTTATTAAACAAGTGAATATAAAATATATTTTTAAAAATAACTGTGAAGGCGTGCGGGATACCATGCAGATTTTTACGTGGTTCCTTTGTGATAAAATGAGACGGTGTCCCTGAAGGTAATGTTTGTGTTTGTTTTGTTGGCCGATTAATTTCCTGGACCAGTTGCTTCATCGTAGCACCATACGAATAAGCATTAACATAGGTCAGGTTGAAAGTATAATCGTTTCCTAGTGCATAGACATAGATGCGAAGAGTGTTTAGTAATTCAATAACCTTGCAGCAAGGACACTGCTCAGTTTCAAATAGAAAACTGCACTAGTTGTACCTGTTTTTTTCTTCTCAATCTGTAAAGCCCCTTTTTAATCACGCGGCTGCTGAAATGAATGTATTTATTTGCATATTTTTCAATAGTTCACAATCAAAAATACCCATAAAAATTTAGTTGAAGCAAATTGCATATATAGAACCTCATGTTCAGTAAAAAGAAATAATTTAACGAATTTTGTTAACTATTATTTCAAAGGATCCGTTATAAAAAACTAACTTAAAACAATTCTTTTAACAATTTTAAGCACTACTCCTGAGATACTTAAGAAAAAAATACATTCCCCCATATAATTAAAGGGATTTATGCTCCATTCGTATCTTCTCGTTTTTTACTTTGCTTGAAGAATGATTGTTTCGTACCTTATATTTTAAATTCTGTTAAACAAGAGATGACCACAATAACACTAACTTCGTACGTGCTACCATTTTCTACCATAACCTTACGATGTTAACCTCTAACCGAACTTTAACCGGAGAATGTTTTATTTGTAAATTCATCATTCAATTATTAGGCAGGTATCTAGGAATTCAGATAATTTAGGATGGAAGGAGCAGTAGAGATATACAATAATGGATAGCACACGGTCGAGTCGCATTTAATAAAAAGAAGTCGCTTCTTTGCTCGCGAACAGTTAATTGTTGGAACTGTATGGGTGCGAAACGTAGACGTTAGACGCCGCGAAAAGTAAATAAACCGGCGAATAATAGGGATACTGTGTATGGAGAGGGCTACAAATCAAGAGCTATTGGAAAGCGTAGAAGAACAGAGAAATAGGCGAGAAAGGTTGGTAGGACATGTTCTCAAACATAAAAGGCTAGTTAAAGGCATATTATTAGCAGTAACAATAGTTAAGAAGTGTGGAGGTAGATCTAGATTAGATTACTGTTCACAAATAGTTAAGGATGTGCGATGTTCTAGTTTTAGAAAAATACAAAAATTAGTTCAGGATAGGAAACAGTGGAGATGAGGGTGCTTCAAACAAAATTTTTAATTTTTTTTCTAACTCTTACCCCCTCAAATGTTTCTATTTGATGTAAAAAAAATCCTCGTCAAACATGAG
>NW_020438972.1:102429-121934 GCF_000699045.2 Agrilus planipennis | reverse complement strand
AATTAAATGCGAAATGAAAATAAAAATAGCGAACCCTTAGATTTGAGATACTTATGTACTGAAAATTAATTTTTATTGAAAAATATTTAATTCTGATTTTAAATGTGCAGAATTCTAAGCATAGGGAGACGTATGCTTTTTCCAAATGGAGAATTTTTGCGATTTACCGCTCACTGAACATAATTACTAAATTAATTGCTTAAAAATCTGAAGACTTATAGATAATAGCTTACGCATCACCAGGAGAAAAAATGCGGTCTTTACTTTTCCTGCTTAGGCCCCTAGGTGGGTAAATGTACAACTCTAAAGTTTGTCGGTAAAGCAAAAATTTTCTCTAACTCGAACATAACTAGTCGCATTTAGAAGGTTTAAGTTAAAAATGTTGAACTATATTATCACGGCGTTTTGAATTCCCCCCACCCTTGACTCATACAAAAAAAAGCTGCCTGTGTCTCTACTTATTGTCATAATGGGCGCGATTTACAACAACTTTAGTGATAATACGTACCTATATCAAGTCATTGACCTGAAAAATTGAAAATACACACGAATTTAACCTAAGAAGTTTAGGCCATTATTTTGAATCCGTCCGAATTGTGAATCTATTTCGAATTTCAAATTCGTTAATTATTCCATTTGTATTCTTCAAAGCATTGTAGTAAAGGTGTTTTCTATTGATTCAAGTGAATCCACTTTGAATTTTGTAAATATTGTGGTATAGAATTTCAATTTTTTCAGATAAAGTAATGCAGCATTTTGTTCAAAATTGCCAACTTCAAGTGTTAATACAGGTGTTAAGGATACATGTATACATCTATACATATTTCCTTTATTGAGTTAATCAGCACTGAGTTTTTTTAGGATCTCTATATTGTACAAACTTATTCAAATCTGTTTCCTATTCGTGCTTAAAAGCCGTTTCGGGAGATTGCTGGTTCTTTAATGAATTCATTAGTTTTAGCCGTATGTTTGAACACCAGTTATGTGAAGGAAGCATGTTTTTAATAGATTTTGTTTATCTAACCAAATATTACTGCCATTAACTTCTAGTGCGAAACTGTGATTATTGATAGTTTTCATTTTCCATTAAATCGTACGTACATACGTAAAATATAGGTGTTTTTCACTTCCTAGGGTTGCGTTGTTGCGTACCTCAAAAGGAAAAAAGGAATTCTTATATAGAGTAGGTACTTCGCGTTGACCTAGAATCCTGAAATTCGGCAAAAAACAATTTTTTATTGCACCAGTATATAGAGGGGAAAATCACAAAACCGTAAATTCGTAGTTACATCACAAAAAAATTTTTTTTTCGATTATAAACTTATTTCCAACTTCAATGTACAATACACGGTACTATTCATTTTTTTTCAGTAACCACTTACAAATCTGGATAAAATTTATTGCTCAAGTAATAAAATATCTTCTAACCACAATTTCACCTAGAAAACATACCGATATTGTAATTATACGTTTTGGGGGTACGAGAACTTAAAGCATACCGGGAAAAACAAGGAGAACCTTCAAGATGACGGACGAACTATTTACGTACATATACCAACAAGTCTGTACGGAACCCTCGCACTTGGCCGGTTTTTTATTATCTGTGTGACCAAACAGATGCTTGACCACCAACATCTCACGTTATTGCGGTAGAATGGACAACAGCATGTGCCTTACTTGCTGTTGTGGTTGGACACGTCGGTCCTGTCGTCCATCCATACTGTAACAAATGGACTTTTAAAGACGTGCAAATTGAGCGTACAACTACCGCCGACGACACGGCGTTTCTCAATAGGGATTATGATGAATATGAAGCGAAGGGCTTGTGTTAATTGGGATGACATGGTCCGGAAAAAAGGTGTACACGCGCGCCTGTTCTCCATACACGGCCGCGCTGTTACACAAGAGGATTCGGACACGCACATGCCAACAGAGACGGACGCACCAGGACACACGGCACCTTTGGTGACGGATTAGTCCCGATGTCCACTTCGTTAACATGATTTTAGAACGACATTTCAGCTGGACCCCTTTGTTAGTCGCAATTCAATGGTGGATACAGAACGGAAAAGAAATGTTTCGAAAGAATTAACTGATTTTTTGATGTATCAATCATGAAAAATATCAGTATCCGATGTACCTTCTTATAGGCGTAGCATCTCGAAATATATAGATTATGCAGAAAACAGTAAGCTACAGGTTAATATGAATACATATATGCACTCCCTACAATCTTACGAAGAACAGTTTATTGACTGGTATTTATTGAGAAAGTTTAAAGCTCAAAGAAATCGACGAAACACAACAGAACACATTAAATAGCAAACATAACAGCAACCCTGCCGTTGTGTTGGCAAGGCTGCCAACTGAGTAATAATATAAAAAATAATCGCTAGTCGTAAGTTTAAATTTCAATATGCGTGTTTGTCTGGGACAGTGGTTGGCAAGCGGTAGCTCGTTATGTGGTTCCTTGGCCCTTATAAGTTTGGTACCATCACCGTAGAAATCCAAGTGCTTACGTTAATGTTAACTGACACCTATCACGCCGCGCAAAATAAGTACCAAGGGAAGGAAGCTGTTGAATATGTGGTATATGTGTATGATAAAAATTGGAAATGAGGAGATATTGAAAAGAGTATGGGAAAAAAGACGATATGGAAATCAATGAGCAAAAGGACAATAAGACGGTATATCTTCTGTGATATGAGGTAGACCTAAATTAGATTACTGTTAGCAAGTAGTTAAGGATGCGGGACGTTTCAGTTATTGGGAAATGGGAATATTGGTACCCAATAAAAGCTGTGTCCAACCAGGCTTTGGACTGATGGCGCTGTGATGACATGAATTTTTTACCTCTAATCATAAAAATTTCTTTTCTTTATGCTTGTTATATAAACTAATTAAGTCAAATTTGATTTTCACCAATGATTGCGTCAACTGTCACATCTGACTGAGAACAATGTATGAACCTCGGTAATCTCATTCATTATTAGTGAACTTTTCAGAAATTTATTTCATATTGGCACTGCATAATTTTTGACTCGTTATCCTCTCGCATTACAAAATTATCCTAACATCATGATTCAAATATATATATTATGGTGTATTTCTTATTTCCAATTCTACAACAAATAGTGCTGTTGGTATTTAAATCTGGTTATCTCTTTGATCAACTGTACAATGTAACCATTAATCTACACGGCAAGTAGAGAAATCAATTAATGCAAGTTAACTAAAAGGAGAAGATCAAATGTCACTTATACAATCATAATCCTTGGTATACCGAAATGCGTAATTCTATAGAAGGTTCCTTCTCAATATAATGACCAGGATCAGGATGTAATGATATTAGGGATTGTACGGGATGCCTTTCTTGAAAAGGGGTTATTGTAGTTTGGGATAGTGTACGATTACTTCGACTTGACCATTTCTCAGAGGGTGATATTTGCATGCCATCTGAGGCTGAGGCTAAAAAGAGGGACTATGTTTGCTGAAGGAGGTGGATGTAAGTAAGCGCAGGCAGAAAAGCAAGAGGGACATGGCAAGGCAAGGCATGGCAAACCGAGACCTACTTCTTCGAAAGGAGTCAATGGCCGCGCACGTTCAGCTGATCGCAGGTTCGATGACATAGCGTCACGACATGGCGACGCGCGGCTTCCTGGTGCAGATGTAGGTCAGGTCGCCTTATGTACTACCTTTTGTCTCGCAATTCCTTTGCCACACGTTCTGCCGTATTGCCAATGCGCGCGGATTCGATGCCGCGCCGAGCTTTTACCGCTGCTGCTTCTGCTGATGCTGGTAACGATGGAGACGACAGGCTCATGACGACGACGCCGCCGCCGCCGCGTCGAACACGATGCGCGATGATGGTACTGACAGTAAAAGGAGCAGAACATCGAATCGGCACCTATCGATAGGATTCCAACATCAGCGTCGTTTATGTAAGACAAATATGCCACATGCAGTTGTGATGTTTGGTCGTAAAAAAAACGATGAGGAGATTTGCATAACTGAGGTCAATAATATTTTTAAAAAATCGAAAAAAGAACATATACTAATCAATGCTAACGTAAAACAAATACATATCTAAGGAAGCAGTTAGTTAAAGATGCAGATACTTTGATACAATGAAATAGCAGATTTTTTTAATTGGTTCAAAGCACTGCTAAATATTTACATTTAGAATTAATTTGGCACACCTACTACAACTTACACCAAATAGTAACTTACGGAATTGATGAACGGCAGTTAATTTGAATATAATAGGTATATTGCGACGTAGATACAACTAATGGAAAAGTAATGTACGACAGTGGTCAAAAATATTAAAATAATTTCTTCTTGTTTAGCAATAAACTCATGTATGCCACATGCAATTATTAGATGCATTTATGTTTTTTAAGGAAGAATCTGTAAAATGTGCTATTTTAAATTTTTTTGTGCGACGATTGTGCACAGACATTAAAAAAAGAGACGATTCACTTCAAGAACAAGAAGATCCAACAACAAAGACAATCAGTTGCAGCAGCAGCATCAGCCGCAGCCGTGTGGTCAGTATGCGACTGGCCGCAGGTTCACTGGGCTAAGGGTGACTAACCGCGGCCATTGACCTTGCTTGCCGAGCTGCCGTCGTTGGAGCGTACTTCCAAAACATTAAACGACCACGGCGACGATGTCGACTTTTGGATGGACATACGAACGAACATTTCGGCGATGGGCTCCACTGCAACACCCAGCAACGGACAAGTATCGACGACCAGCAGCCAAGTTAGCCGGGGCCCGATGAGCGGTGTAACCCACGTACCCACGGTTGGATTGGGCGGTACTAACGCATCGAGTATCCAGTGGTCTGACTTTTACATCCTAACCGATAAAATTATCGTCAATGTACCGAATATACAGGGCGTTGGACTATTAATAAAAAAAAGAATAATAATGTGTATTTCTCTCCGCGCCTTCCCTTTTATCTTCCATCTTTAAATATTTAAATTATGTTTTGATTTTTCTAATAATTGTTTTCTTATTTTTCTCACTTTTCGCTTTTTAAATATCCTTACCGTGTATGTGCACAGTTTCTACGTTTTTGAAATATATCGATAGGTATATTAAGATATTATGTATTCTTCATATACTTTAATTATTATATAAAAGTAGACTTCATTTGACCAAAGATTTTTCAATCCATGTTCTTCTATATTGAAAGACATAAATAAGACACTTAACGTTTTATATTTCAATGTAAGAATTTATTTAATTAATTGAAGTCAAAGGCAAACAACGACGCCGGAGATCATTTTGAGAGATTCCCGTGGAACTCGACGCCATGCAAGAACAACAATGAAGTTCAAAACTGCGGCCGTTGAACCCAAATAGAGTACTTCCAAAACTCTTACTACGTACATTCGATGTTGGAAGTTTAAAGACATTACGAACATTAAATGCCACCAAACAGGAGATGTAACTACTTAAAAATACGACGCATCTCCATACAAAGAACGACTGCATTTCCCATTTTAGAAAAAAACATTAATTAACATGGCACAGTTTTAAATATTACACAACAATATTTAGTTTACCTACTTGTAAGGGAGTGCGGTTTTTGAAATTATTGCTGTAGGTATTCGCTTCAGTGATATTAATGTTTATTCTGGTATCCGCTTCGCTATCTTCATTAAAATCTTTAAGGAAGTGCAAATACATGAGAAAAATGCTTGCCTGAGTCTTAAGTTCAACAAAGTTCATCTGAAATCGGTGGCACTTAATTTAGTTCTGAAAAAGCGGCAACAACAACAACAACAACAAATGATGTTTTCTATACCTACTTTTACGGTGTGAAAATCCACGCGATTGGATTCAATTTCCGGTCTTTTTAGCATCCGGGACAGTGAACTGGCAAACTTTCACTGCATTTCACCGCTTTCAAAGTGCAAAACGAAAGATTCGAGAAAGTGTTGTTCCTCGCAAGTACCAGCCTACTACCTGTCGTCGTTATCGTATCATGTGAGGATTAGCGCTTTTCCAAAAGGTTAACTTGCAGTTAATTTATTCCGATCACCAAATTTAACGTGGCTGTGTCTAAAGACGAGGTTTTTCTTATTCACGATTTCAGAAAATTGTTCAAATCAGGCATATACCTACCACCTATCTTCTTAAATTTCGAAAACACATCTATATTAGAGATGCACTGGATTGTATGTTTGGAGTGGTTTTTTGAGATTATACCAAAACCCTGACGTGTACAAGTTAAATTGATCACGGTATATTGCTACACAGTATCCATAAATTGATATTTAGGTCACTGGTACAAAGTTGGTATATCCACTTTGTTTATTTAAAACTTCAAGCTAACACCTACTTGTATACTATGATAGTAGGTGAATTAGCAACCGTTTAAATAGCAGAATCACTAATTATAAGCGAGTATAATCAGGAAGTCGAAAGTCGAGAGTCGGGAGTTGAATACAAGATCACAAAGATGCAGGGTAGTGAGACGGCTTACCGTCTTCATACTCACCCCGTAATAATTCCCTACCATTTCTACATTCCCCAATTATCTAATAAGGTATGCTAAGATTATTATTATACTATTGGGCTATTAATTAACTATAGTTAAATTGTTGACTAATTCTAAATTGTATGATCCACATTCAATATTAGAATGAAGTAATTATATCCCAGCAAAACCAGTACGGTTAATGGTTCACGTCTTCGTTCTGGCCGGCTTTCCATTAAATACCACCTTCCCCAACGTCCCAAACCAATCGTTAAGTTCCATTCAAAAAGTCGTTTAAACAATCAACCAGTGAAATTTTAATTCTTAACTGGCAGATTTTCAACGAAAGGGTTAAGTTGAAATTATTGAAACGAGCCTGTAATGTTTATATACACGCTAAAAGTATGCAGGGTGACAAAATCACACTGATAAGTTATAAAATATTAATATGAAAATTAATTATTTTACACACTACAAACTACCTCAGGTTAATAAGGGAAAATTTGTTGCTGCTGTTACACCCTTGTCGAGAATCGAACTCGAGACCTTTGACTTTACGCAACAATGCTCTGACCTGAGGTAGCTTGCAGTGTGTAAAAAAAATAATTTTTCATATTAACCACTACTAAAGATGTCAATGTTTCATATGTATGATAAGTTATAGTTAATCGAAGTCCGATATACCAACAAGAGACAGAAATTGTAACAGTTCGATCGTACTGATGTGTTCTTATTCGCAAGAAAAAGAAAATACAAACACAAGAAGTATGTATGTAGAAATAACAAATAATTTATAGTAATCAACAAAAAATTAGGACAAACAACCCAATTCGAATACAATCTTAATTACCAATTTTATTAGGTAGGTTTTTGTTATACTTATTAAATTATTGTTACTGGTGTTTTTTTTCTTCTTTTTTCTCTCTGATACCGAAAGGTATCCAGGGCCATTATCCGGTACCCGGCTGGATCCTAAAAAAAGTATCAGATCCGCTGGGTACTGGATAGAAACCGGGTACTCGGCCCATCTCTAATTCTATGTTTCGCACTATTACACCTTTTAGTCTTCTACGTATATCTTAATTTATAATAGGCATCCTACAAAACCAATTCTTGTAATTTCATAAATAGATCCGGACAGGTTAAAAACCAAAAATTTTTCGCAGTAAACTCCTATTATACTTTAATGGTTTCGTTTGAATAAGTGCTTAATAGAAATCCCTCTATTGAATTGTCATCATCCAACCACGGGCACTCTTCAAAAGTGCGATTTATGCTTAGGTATTACGGCCATATAATTTCCACAAGAACCACAACCAAGAACGTCTTCAGTGCTGGCCAGGCAAAGTTTGCAGAGATCGTAAATCAAACTTAATCCTTTGGGCACGTACCTAACCCCTTCTCCCCATGACCATTTAAAGCTACTGGCCACACCATAAAGAAGTTTACTGCTTGCAAATTATCCATAATCCTTTTACGGCCGAGCCACGATAATCTGAATAATAGAGGACCTGCTGTTTCGCCTGCCGAAGTTAGCACGCACCCACAGGCAACCATTGTGGTGCCAAAATTCGTGCCTGCTAAAACGACTTCCTCGAATGTAATAACCAGGCAAACAAATACAGTCGCAGAACGATGTGCGAAAAGCTAATTTGGCAAACATACATATATATACGTTTATGTATTCCTACAAGAGTTGTAGTGACGCGAAAATACCAACTCGGTTAATGGTACCAAAATATTATAAAATATACGCAAACACGTGGCTACATTTAGTGAATTAAATACAAAAAACAACTGTTAAAATTTTTCGCAGTAACAATAAAAATCGGACACCTGCGTTAAAATGAGGAGCAAATTATAAATTCAGACATATTTTAGATTCGCATTCAGAAAAAAAAAACAAGATTTTAAAAAATAATGTAATATTATTTCTGGTTAATTTACAAGTTTTAACACGATTACTAAATGTATGATATTAAACTCAAAATTTAAATAGTACACGGAAGATTCCTGGCATCTTTGCCTGAAGTATTTGCATTTGTTTTTGGATAATAAAATATGTATATCAGCTATTTTATGAAACACCTGGACATTATATTCATTAACTGGATTAATTTTGTCAATTTTTTTTACAACAATATAGTAATTGTACCAGTTGGTCATTTAACTGCATAACTGACCTAATATATATATATGTAGATAAATGTACTTCAGTAAAAGTTGTGAATACCCAAAATCGTTCATTTTACAAAATGACTGAAACAATTTAAATGTTTTATAAAAAAGCAACTACAGGTAAACAAAGTGGACGCTTGTTATAGAATAATCTAGCTAACTAAAGATTGATATTCTCATACACTAAAGTTCAGAATGATTTCCAATTAAAGATGAACAACGAGCAGAATTAAAATAAAATGAGATTGTTTGATTTACTGTACTAAATACGTACTTGGAGCCCCTCGTATCCATAAATTCTATCTATGTAGAAGGCATGCAGCATGCAGATAAATACAAAGTAAATTCGATATGAATGGTTCGAGGAATGGCATTGCGTCGTTTATTCGAAATAGGTAGTTGTTCTACTCTTTTTTTAACACCATATCGTCTACAATTACTACTTGCATTACATAGTGTTTCGAAAGGTACTGTTACCTTGGCCTAATTTAGATAGGTAGCTGCCAGCTGATCACACTTGTTCAATTATTTTAGACGGGTGTAAAAAATTAAACGTGAATATATAATACGTGTACTTACGTACAAATGCCTGCGTTTATTTATAATAGCGACAATATCTGACGTGAATTCCAAGATTTTACCTTTAATTTTAATTCAGGTGGTGTGAGATGAAAATAACAGTCGTTTATTCGAAACTTTATTTCTTAAAAGCACTCCGTGTTACATTGACTATTTGTTGTAAAACGAACGCAGTCACAGTCTTATGACCTGCGTGGAAGTATACACTACCTTGGTGGATGGTGTTACCTTCATGTTCAGACTGGATCTAATTTTTTATTCAAAGATTCTTAGTTTCTCATTGGAAAAAACATGTCGATTGTGGAGGTCAAACGCCTATTTTTATCTCTTCAGAACCTCACTACTTAAAATTAAACGTATCTCACATATCCAGTTGCTTAAGTCAGTTCACTTTGTCATTATTAACAGTCGACCTGGCTAGAAGCGAATTCGATCTCAACAGAGAGGCACTTCAATCTATTTATTACAGGTTATTACCGAAATTGTTTTTTCAATTTATTTTCATGATTATTGTTTCATGTGAACGCTAACATTTCAAAAATTATACATAAGTAACTGAAAATTAAACAAAATAATGTTTATAATGATATAATTGCCATTATACGTTTCCATTTAAAGAAATAAGTAATTTGTAAATCTTTGATTGGACCGAGTAGGTACCTATCAGATATTAATTTTCCATTAAGACATTACTCGACACCACAACATCGAGCAACTATTCATCATCTTTAGAAGAACTGGCTAGCAGACTGCAGCCAACGCACTTTTTTCTAATAAAACGCCTTACGCTTAGTTGCCTTTCGAGTCTAGAAGTTAATAATGTTTGCAAAACAAACCGAAGAATTGCACTTAAACTTATAAGTTAGTAAATTCTAAATAGAATATAAACATTTGATCAACAAAATGAACAGGATGAATTTTATCAAAAATTTTTTGTTATGTCTAAATAGGGTCTTCTCACATTATGTACATTTAATTCATAATGGTACATCAGAATGTGCTGATATAAACAAAAATATCTTTTAAATGCATACAAATTCCGAAATCGTTATGACAATCTTGCTCATAATGTCCTTGGGCCCGACGCTCTTATATTAGATTTTGGCAACATGCTGAACGCCTGTTACGGTTTGTTTGAATTGTTTTTATGGTTGGAATGTGGTGTGGCCCAGTGTTCGGAACCGTACGATAATTATCGTACACATACGATAATTTCATGTCTACGTACGATGTACGATATCATATTATTATTGTACGCAGATTGTACGATAATTTTCATGCATTCAAAATTTATTTTATTCTTACCCTCTCAGACAATATCACGAAGACTTTTTTTTATTCGCGAATATTTTTTTTTCTTTTTGCTCACAGCGCTATAAACATTTTTGTTATACGCAGTGTTAAATTTAGAAGAACGTGCCTGCAACAAAAGAACGTTATCATGCTAGTATGTAGGTTTTTCCTCGGCAGGTAACATCCCTTCGTGTTGGTCACCAGATGGGTCGATGGTCTTCCCATCCACAATTTTGTGATTGTAGTCATGTAGTCACTAACCATAGCCTAAGGTCAAAAACACCCCACTAACATACCTCCACCCCCTATATCTTGTTATATTTAAGTATTTTTCTATCTATTATTGATTTTTAATTTAAAGGGTGGGGGTAGTTCAGGTCTGTCTTTTTACACGATTAATACGAGTAATTTACTAATTATAGTGATTATTTTGAAAAGTACGATAATTTTGCTCCATGTACGATAATTCTACGCTACAGGTACGATAGTTTCCTCGCTTCAGGTTGTGAACACTGGTGTGGCCTGGAACGCGGGTGCATTTCAGCAGCGACTTTCGCGAATTGTATATCGCGATAATGTAGAAGTTACATCAGCTGAGCCGCGAGAGGTGAGATCCGCGGCGTTCATCTCTTCATCCGTACGTACGGCCTTTGCGGCTGACGTCACAGGTGAATGATCCCTGACGTCACGCCAGTTCAATGGCAAATCGCGACCCAGATCTTCTGGCCAGTTTGTGTTACCCAGTATTTATAAAAATGATGAAAAGCGAAACTGCTCAACGTGTGCCTACTGCCATGCATGCATGTGTGGCTTGAACATTTATGTGTTGTTACTCGGTGTGAACATACTACACAGGTACATGTGTAGGTATTACAGGTCTGTAATGTTAACTTCTCTTTAAGATGCAGCACGTTGGTGTCTGGCTGGTTTTCAATTTGAAAAAAAAATTCCGTAATTGTGTACTGTTAAATAAAAAAAAAATGGCAATAATTCCGTAATGCAGTAAAGAGGAAAACTTTTTCTAAACGCGTTCCATGTTGTCACAAGAGAAGGAGGACTCACCTGTGCACTTTCAATGACAAATGCCCATGAATTTGATCCACTTCCATAAAATTAGCTTGCAACATTGTCGTTAATAGACTAAATATCTGTAGGACTAATACTAAATACCTACAGGACTAATACTAATAATAACGTTACAATACTGGATACTGCACATGCGTTCCCATTGGAACGTAACTCTTATTTAAGAAGATTAAAATCTCTAAAATCTGTTTGAATTGAACCTTGTTTAAATCAAAACAAGAGCAAAGCTTTTGTCAGAATCAAACAGGTTGGTTTTCTTCGATAAAGCCGTAATCACTGAACTAACTGAAAAAGTATGAAGCTCTTCCTCTACGAATCGTATATAATACTCTGAAATAACAAATTTACTATAGATGTAGGTCTTGATAGAGTATTGTACATTAATTCACATAAATAGATGAATAAGATTAAGGCTGTTATCTGAATTTCATCTGCATTTTAAATTGATCACTTTAAAGTAAACCACTTTTTTCTAGTACCTACTCTTTTTAATGTAGCTGTTTGTTTGAAGAAATGGGATAATTTTCTTTTTAAAACTTAATTAATGTAGGTAGACATTTAAATTGGCAATTTATTGTGTTATTCCAATTTACTATCCTTTCTTGTGAGATGTATGACTTGGAAAGATAAATAATCTACGATGATTGTAGATCAGTTATTTATAAGTTACGTTCGCGAATCAAGTTTTAAAAGGTGTTCTAAAAATAGTCTCTTTGATCCGCTGTAGTCCTTCTCGTTACATAATTTTGAACTGACTTTTAAAACCCAACCAGTAAACTTCTCTAATGGTAGTTTGTTGGTGGAGTTTCGGTGGGTCGTTGCGATCGGTCATTCGCCCGACTAATCGTGAGTACACTATGTGCTTCCATCAAAGCTCAATAGACTAATCGATAACGTGTCCAGCTAGATTTTGGGATTTATTTCAGTATCAAAGCAGTAACAGTTGAATACAATTGAATTTCTCTCTGGTAGGTTCGTAATAGTCATTAATTAGGCAATCAACGGCGCAATCACGATGAAATATCGTAAATACTGTAACTAATATTGAAATATAAAAAGACTAAATGATTACCCTAGACGTAATTGTAAAATATCGCTCATCTTTAGAAAGAGAATCCTGCAACCAAAACGATTCTAGGATGATGTTTTACAAAAATACTTACCTGGGCTTATGAGACACATTATCTGGGTTTATTGTTCAATGTGAGGTCACTGTCACCGCTACCTTTTAATCTATACGTTGAAGACGCGATCAACATCATTAAAGACAGTACAACTGTAGGGATAGATATAGAGGGGCAAAAGATTAGTATGCTTAGATTTGCAGGTGATATAGCAGTATTAGCATCTAGCATGGAGGAGTTAGAAATAGCTTTAAATAAAATGGAAGCGGAAGTCGAGTCGCCTTCAATAAAGGGAAGTCACTTCAATGCTCGCGAACGGTTAATTTTAAATTTGAAAAAGATTGTTAAAGGTTTATGTTTGAAGCGCGGCGTTGTAAGGGTGCGAAACATGGACGGAAGGCGCATCGAAAAAGAAAAGGTTAGAAGCGTTCGAAATGTGGTGTTACCGGCGAATGAAACGAGATGAAGAGGTATTAGAAAGTAAAATAGAACAAAGGACTTTACGGAAGTCAATAAAACATAGGCGAGATAGGTTGGCAGGACACTTCTCAGGCATGAAGGTCTAGTCAGAGACGTATTAGAGGCAGAAACAGAAGTTAAGAAGTGTAGAGGTAGACCTAGATTAGATTACTGTTCACAAATAGTTAAGGATATGGGATGTTCTAGTTTTAGGGAAGTGCGAAGATTAGCTTAAGATAGGAAGGAGTGGAGATGCGTGTCCAACCAGTCTTATGATGATGATGATGATGATGTGAGGTCGCTAAATAGCTTTATTTGTTCTTTGTTACTCTCTAACTGAAATTTCTTGAAAACTTCTTATTATTTGATATCTATATCAAAATATTTTCGACATTCATTCTCTAACGAATATCGCTAAAATAGTAGAATTTCTATCTTAATTGCATTTCTCTTTCAAAAATTACAAAGTAAAGCTATCGTTCAACCTTGTTGAAGGAGAAAATTTGATCATCTCTGAAAAGCTAGACTCTATGCGCACTTGATTATTCTAATATCCTTTTGAAAAGATGTTAGAAGTTCATCAACTCCAGGAAACAGCACTTTTAACAACACACCACGAACGGATAAGCAACCTTGAATCGAATCGTATTGCATGATGTCGATGTTACCTATGTGTATCTGTGTATGTCTGATACTTGCATACATACATACATAAAAATATATGCACAGGACCTTCTATTACATAAAGTGTATCGTTAATAATCTAGAGTTCGTGCGGTGTGCATATGCGATATAGAGCAGGCAGATTTGATTTATTTAGTGTTCCTGAGGAATTCAATTGATATTTCAAGGACCTGAATTGCACACTTGTTTATTTATAGCCTAATGCTTTTCCTTATACGTTATTAAGTATAAGGAGACATACTTTTAATTAATACTTTTCGTGACGCGCCGATTACAATAATTGTATGCAAATATCAACTACAAGAACCTGCAGCCCCACTAAGTACCTACAGCATCAAAGATTATTGAGCAAATAATTAGTGGAATCGTTAAATCGACTTTAGGTTAGGTTAGGTTATGAGTCCAGAATTTTATCGTTTGCAGTAATGTGCAGAAGTGAAACGTTTATTTTCAAGGACAAAAGAAAAACCTACAGCATCTAACTATCCAACTTTAGAAATTCATCATCATCATAAGGTCATCAGTCCTAAGACTGGTTGGACACGTACCTCCACTCTTTCCTATCCTGAGCTAAACTTCGCATTTCCCTAAAACTAGAACAACCCACATCCTTAACTATTTGCGAAGAGTAATCTAATCTAGGTCTACCTCTACCCCTCCTAACTTCTGTTTCTGCCTCTAATATGTCTCTGACTAGACCTTCATGCCTAAGAAGGTGTCCTACCAACCTATCTCGCCTATTTTTTTATTGACTTCCACAGAGTCCTCTGTTCTCCTATTCTTTCTAATACCTCTTCATTTCTAACCTTTTCTACCCACGATATCCTCATCATCCGCCTATAACACCACATTTCGAACGCTTCTAACCTTTTCTTTTCCGCCGCTCCCACTGTCCATGTTTCGCACCCGTACAACGCCGTGCTCCAAACATACACCTTTAACAACCTTTTTCGAATTTCTAATTTATAATAAAAAAACAAAAGCTAGTACTGTAAGCTAACACGAACATTTACTAAATTTTAACCCCTCGCCATAGTTTTAAGCTGGAGTGCCGATAATAATCAACTATGTCAGTTATTAACAAATGAGTCAACGACTAGCAATTGTTTTTAAGGCTGGTACAATAAATGAGACACTGTTTTAATGTAGTATACCAAATAAAATGATCTTCGATGTGTTTCTGGACAGCAGGGTAAATGACTTTTTGGCTAATTTATAAACTAGTTGGATACCATATAAATCGATTGGCTAATTTCTGACAATATTTTTTTGCGAGCTTTTTTACGATGGCGATTACTATGCCAGCAACTGGTGCATCAAAATTATCCGCCAAGTCGTCACTGCTGCAGGTGTTGCCACGAAGTTAGTTAGCCCACGAATTCATTATTTTGAAAGTATTTCGCAAAAAGTGTTGTTAATGGTTAATTTCCTGTCCAAAAGTGATGACCATTTATTGCACCTCATTGTTGATTTTTTTTTATGAAAGTAACCATATTACGTTCAGTTGTTTTATTTTACGAGCTAGCTAATTTGATACAAAAACTTGCCGAACATTTATTGGGGATGTGGAAAAGTAGAACGATTACAAATAAATGATAATCAAGTGATGATCCTACAATGTGGTGAAACAATATTGTTATACAATTATAAACCTTTTTAAACTGTATTTTGTTATCTTCGTTAATCAAAATTACACATAACACCTTCAAGGAGGAAGTCATTCTCAACATTTATCTCAAATTATTCTAGAAGAGTAATGCGAAGAATCTTACATGTGAGATGAGATATTGTTTTTGAAAATCACTTAATTTTTCAAAACCCAGATACAGATACAAATTTTAAATTAGTACTGTAGCGAACACGAGTGTGTTTGTGTGCGATCGGGCACACGTGTGCGTGAGCGGATTATCGATTAGCCGACTAGCCGCGGGCGCCTTTCTTCATGTGCGCCGTATTTGTAAATGTGTGTGTCGTACCTGCGTTCTGGAAAAGCAGTTAAACAGTTCAAAGAAAAAATAAACCATCCGGATGTTTCCAGAATGTTCCAGGAAGTAAACAAAAGAGTATTTAAAGGAAGAGACGATCGCCGAGAGGAGGAGAAATAAATTGACCGTTGCAGAAGTGAATCCAGAAATAAATTTACAGTGATAGCAGTGAAATAAATAGCGCAGTGAATAGTGATACATCAACATTAGTGTAAATAAATAGTTTTTGTCGTTATCAGTCTTAGAAGTTAATTTTGTTAAACCCACGAACAATACAGTATAATATATAAACACCTCTTGAAGAAAAAAAACTGCATATGAAGAATATGTATAAGTAGCTGTAGGTATAATGGTTTGTAGCGTCTGTAGTTATATAACATATGTTTATCTCCATATGATCATCCGTGTAACATCGTAGAAGTATCCGATGGACCCCGTTTGCGACGTCGTTGGAATATAATTAACAGCTCGGTAATGAGGGGTGTTTCCTCCTGCGATTCTCCTTTTTTCGTTTAGAATTAAAGACTAACCGCATCGTAATGTACCCATTAAAGTCTAATATATTTGTTATGCTTGAGCGGAGATTGAAATGTGCGTGCTGGAATCTTATGGACCCGCTCTCTTCGGTCGGTCAAATCGTTCTATCCTACTACTACTATCGTGGTGCAACTGCAAACGATTTTCACGGGATTATTAGGTGAATTTTAAAGGATACGCTAGAAATGTTGGAAACAAAATGTGCATTCGCGACGTGTTATTACTTGCAAAGGATGTGCACATGATAGTCGCTCTTAAATCTTTTAGAACGTTACGTTTCAAGATCGTTGTCGGAAAGTTATTCTGGTTAAACAAACAAGGGAATAATTGCTATACAAAAGAGTTAGAAATCAGTTACAATTTTCATTTTGAAAATTCCAAGTCGAATCATAAAAAGTAATAACAATGTATTACTGTTAAATTTAAATTAAAACAGTAATAAATTAAAATAAATAATTTGGAAGAGTTTCAACAATTTTAGAAACCCTAAATTTTAGATACAGAAAATGCTTTCGAAGGTTGAAAGTAAAGAACAAAACATAAAATTGAGAAAACGTGTTCTTCTTTTTTATGAAAAGCGTTTGGATTTTAAGACATTCGTAGACGGTTCATGTCAAGGAAGTATCAATCAAATTGTATTAATGAGACCTGATTTCAAGATTAGTATTAAATTATAAATTGGGCTTAATAATAAATCAATAGATTATACCGAATGTTTTGTAATTTTGAATCATCTCAAAACCATTTAACTTTAGAATTTCATTAGCCATTTGAAATCATGTTTATTTGCTTTAGGTAGCACCCCACAAATGCCACAAGTAGAACCTTTATAATTCGAACATTAAGGAAGGCGCCAAAAAATTCCAGTTATAGTTTTCGACTTAGGCGGATTTTAATTCGACTTGTAGAGGTTAAGATTTGGTGTACTTACACTGTCGGCAAATCCTTAAAGTCGATAACTTAGTTTTCTTCGAACTGTAGATGTTATAAGTTTCAAGTTATCAAGTTGTAAAGGTTGTAAAATTAAACGTTGCCATGTTTGAGATACAGAGGTCCAATTTAATTTTTCGAGTAATGGAGGTTTTAGGGCTTGAAGGGAAGGGAGCAAACCACTTTTTCGAGTTTCTTAGGCACCATAGCACAATTTTTTAAACGACGTAGCTTTTTCTAATCATTATACAGTCGAACCTGGTAAGTGAGAGCTAACCCGAGTTTCTAGCTTACAGAGTCACAGGAGGAATTTGTCTCAGGTCTATAAATATACGGTTCAACACATTAAGTTTTCGTTTAGACATTATAAGGAAGTACAGGACCTTTCTTCGCAACTGCTTTTATGAACTAACCGTAACAAGATTGATAAACAACATTTAGCTATAATAAAATAATAAAGACTTACTCGGTCATTCGCAGATTTGGTCATCCGAATGAAATAAGAGTCTCTTGAAATTTAAGAACGAGTCATAAAATAGCAAAAGTAAACTGTCGCTTATAGAGGTATAGACAAGTAGCAATCTCACTTAAAGAGGTTCAGGCATGAAAAATGACTCTCACTTATACAGGTTTTATGTTTTTCACTTATATAGGCTTTAGAAGGGCAAAAAGACGGGACCTGGCGAATACTCTCATTAATAGAGTTTCCTCGCTTACCCAGTACTCACTTATCCAGGTTCGACTGTATTTATTTCTATCGGCATTCCGAGTTATGAAATTTCAATATAGCATGATTAAAGCATGCAAATCAAAAATCCTCCAAGAAGATTTATGTATGTAATACCCGGATCAGCGAGGTCTCGTTCGCCACCTTTCACCTCCATCACCGATAGCTAGCAGTTGCAGATTCAATTTGTCGGCCGCATGTTGCATTAAATCCATCTCGATCAACCCTTTCACAAACCCCGACTTAATGACTCGCAAAAAAAATTGATCCCGAATCATTAATTTGCTTTTCCTCTGGTACCTTCTTCCTGAATCATCTGCTTTGCAGATTGCTGTCTGTCCATCCATGCGCCTTCTGTAAGCACACGCCCTGGACAGATGCGAAAATATTGAGTTACACGAATCGCAGTCCTTAAAAAACAACCCCCGTCAATAAAAAAACCGCACGTGGTATTCGTACCTGCTTGCCCGGTGCATCTACCTATCCAAACAATGGAATAATCCCTGAGTAGTTTTTTTTTGCCTAAGTCTACTCTCTAACGTTATTATTGACAGATCTTATTGATCTCAAGGAAGAAAGGGGCACTAGACAGCAGCGTAAATATACACATATATAAAAAATGGATGACATATGGCACGTGGACGTAAGCAGAGACCCGCATGCACATTTTTTTGTTGGCGAAATTGAGAATTATTAAAAAAGGCGGAAGAGGAAGCAGCCGATGATAGAAGAAAAAACTCCTGGTGCATGTGCACTTGGTGGCGTGCTATAATTTAGTCGGAAGTTTCACTTTTACCTGAACAATGAACATTAGCTCTCACTGCAGTTTCCTGACTGATTCCACAGTTGCACCTTTGTATAATATATTTCAGCATAGTGTTATTGAAAGCACCGATTGAAGACAAAACATATTTTGCGGAAGCGAAATACTTACACCATGACAGAATTTTTGAAATCAATAAACTACTTACTTATTTGTAGCATTAAAAGGTGATAATAATCTGAACATCCAGAACATCCGGCGGCGTACCGGATAATGACACTGAGTATGTGGCAGTGCCGGGTAATTCTACTACCAAAGAAAATTGATAATTAAGATTGTATTGGGATAGGTCGTTTGTTCTATTTATTGATTACTATAACAAATTATTTGTTCAACTCCAATTTAGACGTTGAAGATCAAAATTAATTTAAAAGCTATTGGGATCCGTCAAATGGGAGGAGCCTAAAAACATGGCGCCGATTAGGGAAAATTTATCGTAGTTTCTATAGTGTACCGAGCAATTTCCAAGTTTTTAAATTACGATAAAATGATAAGTATTAACACAATATGTGATTGGGCTGACACAAAGCCTCGGAAAGGAAATTTCGTTGAAGGTGAGCGTGTTTTTAATGCCAATCACATTATAAAATTCGGAAATAACAAATCC
>NW_020438972.1:70579-101900 GCF_000699045.2 Agrilus planipennis | reverse complement strand
CATAAAATGGCGCTTAGAAGAAAACTTCGTCGACCCCATCATCAAAAAAATTTTTACTTTTTTGACGTGTTTTATTATTTTAATAAACAATTTTACAATTTGCGTGCACAGTTCCTATGTAAATTTTTCCCTCATTCGAGTTATAAATTTTGCCACCAGATGGTGTATGCTCATTTGACGGATCCCAATAGCTAAATATTTTGAATGGCCGTATTTTATTCTTGCAAATTGAGGTTCTTTCCTATTTTCAGAAGATATGTTTAAATGTAGAAGCATCTACTTATTTATCTAGATCGATAAATCGAAAATTAAAGGAAAATGAAAGCTGTTTGTGGTGAAACCGTGAAACATTTCTTATAAACAAATTGTAGTAGGAGTATAAAATAGTTTAGGGAAAATAATTGTGAAATTATTTCCAAACTGTTTTTGTACTCCTAATACCCAAAATCTTTTAATCAAATATCTGTGTTTTCTCAACGATTAAAAGTACCTATTATAGGTATCTAGAAGTAGTACTCGTATATCTCGATACATTTCCAGTTCGTTTAAAGCACCTTATTCATAAAATTGTTAGACAAGCGTCCGTGGCCACGTAGGAATTAACGGTGGGATATTAACCCCAGAGCCATTAAGTTTTATAGAAACCTTCGGAGCTTGTAATCATGTAAATGAAAGATGGTGTATGTTTCTTTGTTGTTTAGAAAACCGGTCCCGTTAGGTTACCACGTTGCTTCCGCATCACGGTCCAAAGCCACCCTCATCGGTTTTTGTAGGAGTACCGTTGTTTCCGGGAAAAAAAAGCGGCAACTAGAGACACAATTTGTTTTTGATGAATATTTATTTTGCTCTCATGCTGACCCTCAAAGACTGGCTCGTTTTGTTCGAGAAAAAATAGTAGCAAAAAATAACAGTGGAACCAATCGAAGGGCAGTTACGCTTCTCCGATATAATTTATCCAAATACATTAAATTGACTCCTGGAATCCTTGTTGTTATAGGTATTTTGTGAACTGAATATTGAAGCTTTTTGTCAAATACAGAAACACACGCATATAAATATATTACATAATATCTGGCAAGGCTGTTAGAAAATGACCTTAATTTTCTGTCTAATTTTTATTAATTAAACTAAACTTCATTTCTTGCACTTCGTTTTAATTATTTACATAAATATTCGACTTTATGATCCAAATAATTTCCCTTTTTTTTATTGAAAATTGTAAAATGAGCCGTAAAATTTTTGAACACCCTAAAAGGCACGGATAATACACGTGTTTTAAAAATCCTTTTTCCTAAAAATTTGCCACGAGGGTGGTAAAGCGTCGCACAAGGCAGGTGAAGGAGTCAGGTAGAAATGAGAAAGGGTTGTTACAATAAAAAAAAAAAAACGAATTGGAAAGGGTCTTGGCAAAGGGGAAGATGTATGTTTTTTTGCGCCATTCGTCAACGATAATAACAACCCTGTTTTTGTCGAGGGGCAGTATTTTATCGAACAGGAACTGTTTCGCCTCACCATTTCTCATTCCCGATTAATATCACGTAACATGCCGAATGCGCAAAAGTGTAAAAAGGTCGTACCTAATATTTTCCCTTTGTCGGAAGCCCTTTTACGGTTTCTAAGCTAAAAGGCATGTTGGTATGTGTTCTTCAAAAGGACAGATAGATATGGTGACATCTGATAGGTAGTTATTGATAGGTTACTGAAAGAATCGAGAGTGCTCTATGTTTTTAAGTGTTAAACCATAAAATATTTTAATTGTTTATGGTTCAAATCACAACAATTGCTCGATTAGAAAAAATAATATCTTTCATAAGTCTTTAAGGGAATGAAATTACAATTTTACTTGATTTTCTTGTTATTATTATATTATTAGAGGAACATTCTGTAAAACGCTAGAAATAACACGGGCAGTGGTAAATTCGGCCGGAAAATTGCTTTTATATGTTTATTTGAGAAAACACATACCTTCTACATATTGCTTTAACTATTAGTTGTTAAAAAAAACTAATATTAATTCACAATAAAACAGAATTTGTCAAAGGAAGTAGCAGTTTCTTTTAGTAATACAATTGTCATACGTATACGATGCATTAACATGGTTGTCATGTTTATTTTGATTATAAATATTAAAAAGTTTTACAATAATAATGTGATGTAATTTCAGATAAACTAAAATTTTAATTTTTCCGTTTTTAACAGTAAATTAACTAATTAAGAAACCATTTACCTTTATTACAAGGGGTTGTCATTATTAGAGATGTGCAAAGTGGATTTTTAAAAGTATTTAAATACAAAATGCAAATGCTTTTTTAATTTGTTATTTTAAATGTAAAATACAAAATAGATTTCCCTTTTGTATTTTANGTCGATTCCTTATGGATCGTAACATGCTTAAAAAGAATATGCAAGAATTTTTCCAATACTACTTTAATAAACTGTTGTGATTAAAAGCCAATCACCGATGGTCAACTTGGATGCCCCCTGGCGCTAAAAATAGCCACGGAATTAAAAAAAATTCCTTCGAAGCATTACTCAGGGTTATCCCCCCATTAATTACTGTATAAACCTCATATATCTCTAAGAACAGATCTTCATTAGATTTTAATGCATTTTAAGATTTTAATGCATTTGAAGCATTTGATAAAATGAAATGATGTGTAAAATGGTATTTTAAATGCTAAATGCAAAATACACATTTTCAAAATACTTTTTTCAATAAATACTTTTTTGTAGTACCTATTTATTGTTCCACATGTAAAATCAACATCAATCATTTTATATCAAAATATTTACAACCTCATTTTGTTTCTGACCTTTTACATATTGTAATAAGAGAAAGAAATAGAATCCATAGTTTCTTTAACTTTGGGTTCATCTAATAAGTGAAGATTTTCGAATCGTTTTCTAAGAATTTTATATTATACGCATTTATAAGCACACACCACAATATCTTGTGGTTTTCTGTTTTACATTCTTTAGCTGGCGTATATCAATTCGATTGTTTTGAGGGTTATTTTGTCGTAATTGATATAATTTCGTAGTTCCTTGCTAAAGGTAGGATAAGTGGTGATTTGGCAGGTGTTGATATCAATTTGGAACTTCAAATTTCCAAGGATCATGACATTGATCTCGCAAAACAATATCGATCCAATATTTTAGATTATCCATTTCCAAGGAGTTTAGAATTTTTTGAACTCTATTTAGTTAGAGAATTAAAAGGCATACAAGGAATATCTCTTTGAACTCCTTTTAAGCTTCTAATACCTTCAAGAGCCAATGTGAGCAACTTTCATTCATCGTTTTATATAATGTTTTATCGGTGATACTAGCCAAAATTTTAATGGCAAAAATGTATTTTGCATTTTGCAAATAGAAAATACGTTTGGAAAAGTATTGTAAATAAAATACAAAATGCTTTTCTCAGAAAAGCATTTAAATGTAAGATAAAAATAGGTATTTTTTATTTTGTATTTGCATTTTAAATGCAAGTACTTCAAATAAATCACTTCTCTGGTTATTATATGTATCTATACTCATACAATAAGAAAGTATGTAACAACATTCGAATCATCCGCGTTTGTCACTTAAGATGTTGTTTTTATTTTCTGCGTCTACCTAAGGGCAAACTGACCAAATTTACAATTTGTTCTTGGGAGCTACGAATTATCCTTTCTGGTTGAATTTATCACTGTAATTAACAAAAACCCATTAAATCGACCGAATTTACAATCTGCGATATAACACAATAGTAATATCGTAAGCGTATGGAATAATAATCGGTCTTTTTGAAAAAGGACTTTTCTGCATTTTAATGTTGATAATAGATAATGAATTTTTACAAAAAGGCTGTCTACTTTCAGTCGTTTTCCAAAATGGATCTAAACGGATTAAATAGTTATGAAATTTTTGTTAGTAACTAGGTTTTAATACCCGCTGCTTCACTCGAGTTGATGTCCTAAATACGTGTCAAAAATCATGGACGATCACATAAAACCAATTTTTATATCCCTCGGGAATAGTATCTTTTTCTGGATAAAAGGTACATTAAGTCTTTTGCTGTAGCCCTAATAATGTGTGTAGAAAACTTCATGAAGATCGGTTGAGTTGTTAAGGCGTGAAATATAATAGTCAAATTCACATTCGCGTTTATAATATTAGTTAGGACTCGCAGCACATTGTTGTATGCACATATTGAAAAAAATTGATTTTTGTAAAAACGAATGAATGAATGAACGAATGTGTTTTAACTATTTATTTGAGTCACAACTACAATGTAAAATTATTCGCTTGATCTGAAGAGTGTAAAAAAATAATACTACAATAATCATGTGTAGTATCACCACTGATTTCAGTTGTTCCTTTTAATTTATCACCTGCAAATACTTCTCCACAGGTACCGATTCTTGAACAATGTTAGGTTAAAGAACCAAAATGATCACATAAATTATTCATTTTGTGTAATCCAATTAGGCAGTGCATACAATGCTTGCTTTAGCCATTGTTTAATCTGCAAAGTCCACATTATAATATTAAACAAAAACTGTTAAGGATTTTTGCAAGCGACGATCTTTTCGTCAAACCTGCCGCATCAACATTTCATATCTAGGTAGATAAAATAGTTATCCATAGAACCCCACGACGGGGTGCTCAATATATTTTTACAGGGGATGAATCTCTACCGCTAAACCCATGTACTTTTTCTGTTTGAATAAACTTTACGACGTTTGCTAAACGTATTTTACGGAAGTTCTCTTTATGGGAATATAAACGGTTTATGGTGGTAACTTTTCCGATCGTATTTTTTAGGGCTTGCAAAAATTTTTACGAGCCTATCCGTTGACCGACCGTTATTGTTGTAGGGCAACAGCCGTAAAACTCAGCTTCTTTTTAACCAAATTTAAGCGAATTGACCGTAAAAAGGTAGAGAACATTATTCAGAAGGATGTTTCTAACATAAAAAAACTTGCTGAAATTTGAAATTGATTTATGGAATAATTTACGGGATGTTTTGATTTAAAACGGTATTTTATGATTACTAGGAAATTCTTCTGTCAGCAAGACCTTGCAGAAATAGGCATGTATCCTTTAGTTATTTTACTTTCCGAGAAAACCATTTCTTAAACATATTTTTGGAACGATGTTCCTTATCGCATGTAACGGCGGCAAGGAGATAACCAGCAAAAATCAGCATTGACAAATGAAATTCTTTTCTCTGCTTTTTCTACAAAAATTTTCTTATATTTTTCAGAGAAAAGGATGTTGAAACAAAAAAAATTCATTTGATACAAAAAGGGAGACTTTTTTATTACTTATTCGCAAGTATTTTAATAAATTTGAAATGCAAATTTTCTTTAAACAACAAAAGTTCATTTGGCACAAAAATTAAATAAAAATCAACTTTTCCCTAAGCTTGATTCCAAATCTCTAGGTCTAGACCTTCCTTAGGTTTGACAGTGCTTGAAAAAATTGAACGTGTTAGTAGATATCTCTCTCCCTCTTACTTACTACTTGCAGAGGAAGAGAAAGAGAGACCTAAGTAACGAAGTAGATTCGATTGCTTTGCCATCTGATGAATATATCCAATAGAAGTCCATTTTAAAAACTTCGGAAACCTAACCTGTTAGTAGCAACCGAGAGTCCCAAAATTGTCATTTTGAAATATTGCTTACGGAATGCATATATTTGTTTGACAGTTTGATTTTTACAAAATACTTCGAACAAAATTTATAATTAATATTTGTAGAACAGCGTAAGAAGCTTCGTTACTCCTGAGTGTTCCACACGACATCATACAGCTTATTTATTTCAAAACGATCTTGTCCGGAAAGGGGCTGTCAACGATTATCTTACTTATTTAATTATTAATTATCGTAAGAATTAGTTGTTAAAGGTTTGGGGGCGTTTTAACGACTAAATTCGTCTTTGTACCTATCAATACACTGCTACTTCTGAGAGCATATTTGTATTAGCTNGAAACAACTCATTTATTTTAAAACACGTTTCAGTTAGGTATTTAGTCTAAATCGTTTTTTTCGTTCCGAGTCCACCAGATTACGGGTTTTCAAAAAAAGTCATCCTTTATCATAGACTCAATTAGCAATTTGTTATTGGCAATTGCATTTACCAGTTCATAATAATAAAATAACCTTCACGTGCTTGTATATAAATTTAAAAAGGATTATTATTGAACCTATATTTTATTAAAACTGCACTCACTTGACTTAAAAAAGTCATTTTTGGTTTATAATAACAAATAATTTTCCTTACCTAATATTAAGAATTCCAAAAAATTTGGACGTTAACTAACCATAAAAGCATTAAAAAGACTGAAAATAAAATTGAAACTACCTTATATATCACAAACATACTGTGACAAAAGATAACTACGGGGAGTTTCTGGAATGAATCAGAAACATATTTTATAACTGATGCATATAAATACGTTTTACATAATTGGCAGAAGGCAATCAACAAAAGACAGATATTAATATTCTTAATGTGCGAAAACGGTGAAATATTTCTTGCCTTAAAAATGGTGGTGTCCCTAAAATTTTGGAGCCCCTAAAATTTTACTACCCTGTGCCCGGGCCTCACGTATCTATTAGCGTAAATCCACCACCACGCGTTGTTAATTAATCATAATTAATTATTAATTTAAACATGATGGTAGATGCATTCCAAAAAGGATTTATGATGATTTAAATATTCTTGCCACTAATGAACAACGACGTAAAACCTTTAAATATGTACACGCACATTTTAGATTTATAAAAAAGCTTTAACCGGTTAACGGCCGATGTTCTCAGTACCTAATAATAAGTATCGTGTATTAAAAACTATAGATTTAAACTTTCACCTGCTTCTTTTTGCTTTCATTTCCACTATAAATTCTAATAACGAAATGAGGATTTATAAGAAAGTAAAAGTTATTAATGAGTGCGTAATTAAATAGCTGCTGGTGTTTAATGAATTGAAAGGAAAGTAGTCTTACTATTTACTTTATAACGAATGAATTAAGCATTTATCAGTCTCTCAATAATGATCTTCTGTTTTATCAAAAAAAAAAACTACTTTTTGAAGGAAAAGAATATTTAGACAATGGTTCTCAAATGGTATTCCGCAGAACTCTGGTGTTCCCTGGAGAGGTCACTGAGGTTCCGCGAAATACGATGTTTCCTGTCCAAATAGAAATATACAAAATTCTGCAAAAAGCAATCATTCTGTATCTAACCATACACGAACATCTATTGAAACTCAAAAACTCCTTGAAAGAATATTTTCCAGAGGAGTCGTCCAGTCACTGGATAGCCAGTGATTGTGAGTACAGAATCCATTCGCAAATCGAACTAAATCATCAATATTAACTATGTCGGAGTATGAGAACTTGAGAGACATTATCCATCCATCCTCCTTAAAACAAAAATTCGAATCAGCTGATTCAAATTTGAATGATCTTTGGATCAAACCTAATGATGGATACCCTGCAGTTAGGGTTGTCACCCGTACTTTATTATAAAGTATTGTACTCTAATTCGACTGTGCCTACGTTATATTTTACAAGACACATAAAGTACGTAAAAATACTTTATTTAAGGCCTTAAGTAAACATCGTAATTTTGTAAGCGATTATTCGAAATTCAGAGTATTTTTACATTAATAATATTGCACAATACAATATTTTTGAGAATCAAATTAGGGAAAAAATTTGTAACAGCAGCATCACTTTCAAAGAAACATGCACTGCAGAAAAATGGCAAACCATATTTACGGAACAACCTGATTTCCCAAATCTGTTCAAAGTAGTGTCATTTTTGCTGTCCGTTCCGGCCACTTCAGCATTTACAGAAAGAGTATTCTCTGAATATAGCTTCATTAAAACTAATTAAAAATGAACTTTTTGTTTAGACTATTAATGTGTTTAAAAGCGACAGCAATTTGTTACTGGCTTTTAGGTGTAACAAAGAATATGTTATAAAATACTTTATTTTTATGCTGAGTACTTTTTTTTCTAACCTTTTAGTCGAAAAATACTTTATGTAAAGCCTGAAGAGGTGGCAACCCTACCTGTAGTCGTGAAGAAGGTTATCACAGTTCTCAGTTTACACTTATACTAAAAACAAATTCAAAACTAGATTGGATACCACTCCGGATATTCGAATTGAATTGTTTAACATTAAATCAAATTTTAACGTTATTATAAGCAAAAATATGCACAGTAAATGTATACGTGCAATAAAGGTTTTGAATTCAAAATTCAATTTGAACAAAATGTACACAATAAGGTGCCAGGACTCAGACATACGAATAATCATTGCTTTTTACTTTTTTGCCGAGATAGGGTTCCATCAAAAAAGGATGGGTCAGAAAGGGTTCCCTAGCACAAGAAAATTGGGAACCGCTGATTTAGACTATTTAATAAATGAATAGTCAATAGTTTATATGAGAGGTGGTAATTTATAAACAAACCTGGTTTCCCGAAAGGTTATGTTGTTGTCGTTAACAATTCGATAAAACTGGTTGATATTAATAATTTATAATTATCTCAACGTCAGTAATATTTGAAAGCTTTTATTTTTATTGATGTTACAGTTGATTTTTAACTATGATTCTTAAGATTCTGTTGCCGTCAAAAAACAAATAAATTATTAAAAAATTAAATAAAAAATTTTTTACTGTAAAGAACTTAATTCCTAATGTAAATATCTATCGTATTCTCTCTTCCTTTTTATAAGTAAAAGAAATTAAAATGGTGGGTTCATCTTTGAAAATGTGTTATCTTAATTGCAGAGTGTTTTCGGCTTTCTTCCTTTCATCTGTAAATTAAACATTCTTAAATAAATTTTATTGGAGCACAGTAAAGTTTGTGAAAAGGACCCAGTAGGTACACATTTTATGGTGGCTACCTGTTAGGCGAACAATGTTCACAATGTGCTGCTTGCAACAATATGATGTAATGTAAGACCAAACCCAAGTCTACAGCTGATAATAAAATAATTAAAATCAAAGCAATTTACCGTCCCTCAGAGGGACCTTTTACATTTCCTACCGTGTACCGAGCAACGAAGTCGCCGTTGATGTTTTGTGATGACGGACCTTGAATTGTTTACTGTAATAGTGCGATTATTTCAAAATTACGTGCATAGTTAACGAAATTCGTTAATGAAACAACTCATTTATTTTAAAACACGTTTCAGTTAGGTATTTAGTCTAAATCGTTTTTTTCGTTCCGAGTCCACCAGATTACGGGTTTTCAAAAAAAGTCATCCTTTATCATAGACTCAATTAGCAATTTGTTATTGGCAATTGCATTTACCAGTTCATAATAATAAAATAACCTTCACGTGCTTGTATATAAATTTAAAAAGTATCCCGGTAATTATAACACATGGTCGTTTTGCATTACACATAAATAAAATTTGTGTAATGTATATAAATAAATTCCGATATCGGAAATGTAATGACAGCTTTTCTAATTTATAAATTGCTTAATTAAGATTTTTAAAAGCCAGTATTTTAAGATTCTACAGACAGATATTGGTTAAACGTTCGTTAGTATACGTATATGACATTGTTAGATAAATTCTGCCGTTTAGCAACTCATTCGGTTTTATTTTCCAATTTTTATACTTTTTAACAATATCAGTTAAATGGCAATGGCGATTCTGTGGTTTTACATGATAGAACATGTTGCTGACTGCTGATTCAAGGGCGACGTAAAGGCAGGGCGGTGAGGATGGTGCCAAGCGCCAAGGGGTAACAAAAATCTTTCTGCAAAGTCAATACATCCAAATAATGGAGATACCTATTTCCTATACGCAATTAAAAAATTCGGGGATTTGGGTATTTTACGAACGCCGCATTATCTAGAAGCTGCTAAGCATTGTTCTCAAGTTACAGTCTAGTAGATTACCTTGGAGCTTCTGTGATTTATTTTAAAATGAGACTATTCTGAGTCTGTTCCGTGTCTAGTGTTGTTTCTGAAATTTTTCTTAATTTTTTTTGTTTTGGTGGCTCTATGTGACAGAAGCTTTTCAAAATTAAAGTCAATAAAATTGTACTCAAAATTTACAATCCGATCCTTCCATTAAGTCCATTAAAAAAGAATAAGAAAATAAAGCGTAATGAAATATTTTAACGAAATATGTTTTAATTTTTGAGGGGTTCTCTATAGTGAAAAAATTGCGTACTTTAGAATTCGACACGATTTTACCGAGTACACACTACAAGTAATTACATGTAGTTGTTATCGGACAATAATGGAATAGAATTTGGGAAATGTATAAAATATTGTTTCAAAGATTTTTTAATACACACATATCCTAGAAAATTAAACAATTGGAATTTCATACAATTCCTAGAAAATGTATACATTTGCCAGGATATATGTGTATTAAAAATCTTTGAAACAATATTTTATACATTTCATAAATAGCCTCGGAATTGTATACATTTCCTAGGAATTGTATACAATTCCTATGTTTCATACATTTCCGGTAACATATTCACCGTAAGAAGCTACTGGTCATTTCAATCATATAACATTTGTCTAGGCAAACACCTTTCGATCAGGCAAATTAATTCTACTATTATTTCAAATAATTCGTCTGTCCAAATATTATTTTAGTGAGCAATTGTTATTTGTTTAGCAGTTTTCTAGGCAAATTGTGGTGGCGATGTACCATTACAAACAAAAAGATAAAATATGCAAATGACAAAGGACAGTAGCACTCGGCCTACGACTAATAGTCTCTATTATAGCAGACAGTAGCAATTGGAGATAAAGCAGATAATTTTTCTAGTTATTATGTGTGTCAAAGGTTCTTTTTTTATGGATATGTTTAGTATCATAAGGCTACAACACTCACGAATTGAATGTAACCTTTTCAAAAGCATATCCGTGAGTAGAGACATTTGGACGATTTGTATACTGTCCAGTATCCAGCTGGTTTACAGACTAGCCAAATAATGCATCGACTGCAAATATCTTATTACCTGCGACGTATCCCTATCATTTGCCTAAGGACTGTTTTAAGTATTTGGCATTTGTCCAATGAAATGATATTTACCTAGACGAATCATGGTTGAAACAATTTGCCTTGTGGAAAGGTATTTGACTAGGCAAATGTTACTCAACTGAAACGACCTTTTGCCTGCGACATAGGTGTACTTAATGTACATGTGTAACAGTAAGGGGGTATCGGATGCATTGAATGCAATATCTCTCCCGCAGTTCGTAAGAAGCGTGTCATTTGATAAAGTTCAAGGAGATAATAGGATTACAGACTTAATATTGATATATTTATGCGACAATCGGAAAAAAGGTTGTATCTGCATGCATATATTAAAAAAAAACTATTAAACTAATGCAGCTAATTCAAGGTTGCTTCGATTTCTACTTAGTACGTGTAAACCACAAGGATAAATGGTATCGATTAGTACGACCATTATATCAATACAATACGTATACGCGTATAATAGCTAAGGTAACAAGCAGGCGTAAGTGTGTGACAGTGCGAGCCTGTAAATACTTGTGTATAATAAATATGTATACTATATCTATATTAATACATACATATATACATATATATATTAAGGCTTGTGAACTTAGGAAAGTATCTGCCCCCGTAATCTAAACGAAGGATTTCAGTGGAATCGCGAAGACCTTGACTACAAGTCGTTTAATATATAATGACGATGATATGCAAAAGAATCACGACCTTTAGTTTAAAGCCCTTTCCTTTCCAGAATTACTATTTGAATATTTTCCATAAACACATTTACAGGGTGTCCGTTAAATAATTATCAAAACAACTTGTTACAGTACAAATCATGATGGACTATTACAATTTTTTATTTCATGCAGGTCTTTTAAAATTACTGACTTATGACTTACATATAACTGTAACTACAGACTACAGATCAGGAGCCCAATTTCTGTATAGCATGTGAAAATTGTCCCGAAAATTTTATAAAATAGTGGAGAGCTTTGTGATCGCTATGTATTCAAGATCGACATTTGACACATGCTTGACACTTTAAAAATCCATTAATGTATACCTATAGGTACGTCAAAAATTACAATAAATGAAAAGTAGAATGCACTTTATTTTTAATTTAGATTGGTATTTTTCAAGTCAACTTAGTGATCTGGAATTCCTAGTGGTCGCAGCGCTCTCTACTATTTTATTAAATTTTTGCAAAACTTTTCCGTACAGAGACTCCTTATCTTCATGGTATTAACGTTAATGTACTTAAGTAAAATTAGGAAAAGTAATAATATTGTTTGCAACGAAAAAATTTGTTCCTAAGAAAATTTGGAATAAGTAAATAAAGTTACAAATCCAAACAAAATCTGAACAACTGGCAACCCTGCATCATAATTACCGCAAACTATTAAATTATTTACATAATGTAAACTTATATTTTGTAAATGTTGTGGATTTGTTTAATTTCTCACTTTTAACTAACTGTGATTCTTTTGTCGGCGCTATATAATGATTGTGTATTGTATATGTAGTAACCATTGGTTAATTACGATGCCTGACTTGGTGTTAAATTTTCAATTATTGTAACTGCTTTACATTAATCGTAAGTAAAACTTTGACCATGAAATGCTCGACATTTATCACAGAAGAGGAAACGTAAGTGAGCACTAGGGAAATGTAATAGGGACATAATTAATAATGTAATTAGTAGTGTTAACAAGAAATATTTATTATCTAATTGTTGTTTGGTGATTTTCATAAAAATTAAATTCTTTATAATTAACGATTTATTTTAAATTGAATACATATTAAAAACTTGTAGTCACTAACGCACATTTAATGTTTCTTCCAATTTTGTCACGTATAGTATTACATGCATAGTTTATTTTGTTGACAGTTTCCATTTTTTTTTAGGTATACCGATTAACTGATTTTCCTTTCGTTACTTTTCGGTGGGGTTAGCAGGGGTGAGTTTCCATACATAATACCGTTATTTTTACCATTAGATAATTAATTATTATTCAATAGCACACTTTTAAATTTCAGTTTAATCCCTATTATATTAACAGGAAGTTGCAAAGTTATTTACTTTTTTTCATAATTCCAACTTATAATTACTTATTTGTGCATATATACTTTTAAATATGTGTATATTCTTCTTCTAACTGCAGTTTTAATTGTCCATGCATTGTCTGTTAATTTTCCTTGATTGTCGTTAATTAAACCGTTTTCTAATCAAGGATATAATACATTCAAATACATGCATTAAGATAGAATTGTTGCCAATTAACGTTCTTTTTTATAAAATGCCTAATTAGTTATATCTAATACATAAAGAAATGCTTATGCATAATATTGTAGTTACAATGTTATTTATAAATGTTTCAAATTTTTAAAAAAATTCTTTTGTTTACGATTGTGGATGGCGCTTAATAATTTTATTAATTACGAAATAAATCAACAATAAATTAATTTCTTAATTGGAATAACGCGCTACTTGAAATTCATTTCATTGTAATTAAATAAATCAATAATTGAATGTTTTCATTAATTATACACGTTAAATGAAACTAATAGTATTTTAAAGTTTTTCTACGAAACGGTCATACAAAATATGCTAATTTACATAATTATTTTATCTAATAAAGGTAGCAAACATTCAACCAATTATTTGGGAGACAAAAATCGTTCGGTCTATGCCTGTTGAACGAATAAATAGTAATAGACTACACATATATATAATAAAAATAAATTAAGCATGAGGTGGTATTAATTACATAAGTTTTTAATGCAAGGTTTCAAGTACGTATTGAAAGTGAATCTTCATCTCGTGAGAATCTGTTGAAGTTATTTGGTATTGATAAGTACATAAATGTTACATCTGTAAATAATTGATCTGCGATATAGTTAAATATATCGATAACATTAAACGGATTGTTTGCCCTTGGAATGTCAACAAATACGACTTTCCAATGCAAAACGCGAATCAGTTATGCATCTATTGAACTTTAACGTGCCTATCTTCAAAGCTTTAGTATGCTTCTTCCGAAAGGTCGCGTTATTTTGTATTTAAATCTGCATAGTCCAAATAAAAAGTTCTTTGGTCATGAAATTTATTGACTCAAAATATCAAAAACCAACTAAAAATTAGTCAAATAAATTTGATTATGCAATTGACGGTTTTGTACATCAGAAATGACGAAATAAAAAACATTAGTATGACTGTGTTTAATCTTTAAAGGTTATTATCAGCGCTGGATTTGCCAATTAGAGGCCTATGGGCACAAATAAGGAGAGGGACTTTTATAGTACACATATTTGGTAATTTAAAAAATTTGAACAACATATTAAAGATAGTACAAATGTAGGGATAGATATACAGGAGCAAAAGATTAGTATGCTTAGATTTGCAGACGGTATAGCAGTATTAGCATCTAGCAAAGAGGAGTTAGAGATAGTTTTAAATAAAATGGAAGCGGTATTAATAAAACAGTACTGCATGAAAATAAATAAAAATAAAACAAAAATACTGGTATGCAAGGGAAGAAAAAATAGGGAAAGAGTGAATATAAAGATAGGAGACGAAAAATTAGAAGAAGTGGCCGATTTTAGGTATCTAGGAAGTCAGATAAGTCAGGACGGAAGGAATAGTAGGGATATAAAACAGAGGATAGCGCAGGGTCGAGTCGCCTTCAATAAAAAGAAGTCAGTTCTATGCTCGCGTACGGTTAATTTAGAAATTCGGAAAAGGTTGTTAAAAGTGTATGTTTGGAGCACGACGCTGTACGGGTGCTAAACATGAACAGTGTGCGCGGCAGAAAAGAAAAGGTTAGAAGCGTTCGAAATGTGGTTTTACAGACGAATGATGAGAATACCGTGGATAGAGAAGGTTAGAAATAAAAAAGTATTAGAAAGAGTAAGAGAACAGAGAACTCTATAGAAGTCAACAAGAAATAGACGAGATAGGTTAGTAGGACACCTTCTCAGTCATGAAAGTCTAGTCAGAGACACATTAGAGACAAAAACGGAAGTTAGGAGGGGTAGAGGTACACTTAGGTTAGATTACTGTTCACAAATAGTTAAGAATGTGGGTTGTTCTAGTTTTAGGGAAATGCGAAGATTTGCTCAGAATAGGAAAGAGTGGAGGTACGTGTTCAACCAGTCTTAGGACTGACGACCTTATGATGATGATATTGTCTGTATTTGTTTTCCGAATTTTCATTTCCGGGTAAAAATTAGTTTTACAATTTTTTCTGTGCTATTTTCGTTTTCAAAAATGCATCGATGCTTAAAAAAAATACAGTCTTATAAGTGCATTTCAAACTTGCAAAAAAACTCAGTCAGTAATGATAGAAATAAGTCCAATTTTGTTACTTGAGAGTTTTGAGGGTTGCTAAACACAAATATGTAGTTGACAACGGTATACAGAGAAGGTTTAAATGAAAACAAGAGAAGATTTTGTAAAATACTTATTTTTAAAAGTATGCTTCAAATATTTATAAAAAAATATTGTATATCAAAAAACAGTGCATTAAGAAATTTCATTTAAGTGAAGCTTTATCTTTAGGAAAAACTTAATCAATATCATTTATCGGAGGCCGTGACGGACTATATATTCGTGTTCAACGAACCTCAAAACCCCCGAGGAACTAATTTCAATTGACTTTTAATGAATTTAAAACATAGCTTCTGGAGACGGCAGCGACTGCATTTTCACAAAGTTTGTATATGATCTCAGGAATTGAATGCAGAAAACCGCATCTCGATCCGACTTACTGCGCTAAATTCGAAGGTTCACTGCTTTATTTCCTCGACTAAATGTTAATAGCCGATAGGTTCTGACTAATATGTTTATAAACAGTATCGGGGAGAAATTTCCGGATTTTGCGAAGGTCAACAAAAGCAAAAATGATAGTGACCATTACAATGCAATGACAGCGACCCGAGTTTTTATTAATAAATCATAATAATTACCGGCCATTGCATGGAAATTATCTGCTAGATAAAATTACTTCCCGAATTTCATCAGTACCTACGATTACTAGGAATAAATCAAGGTTTACTGGTTCTAATAGCTATTTTATCTTTTATTAACAGTGATACAGATACGCAACATTGAAACTATTTCAGCACTTACCTATGTTAATGCACAATTATCCGCATACATATGTTGCGGAAATTAATATACACATACCTATATAGCTTTATTCACCTTGAACTTTAGGGATCACCTTTAATTGCAATGTTCTATTTGCATAATGTAATAAGAGACCAACTTATACTTGACAATATTATTGAGAACAAAAAAATAGCAAATAACTTACTGTTGGACACGCATTAACTTAGGGTTCCGTGTTTCTTACACCTTTCTGGGATATGATATCTGTACCTTTCCAGAAGTGAGAAATAATTTTACAAATACATAAACGAACATTACCTTTTTGCTATTTCAACTTTCGTAAAAATACCACGGCGGACGTGACGGCTTTCACGAGATATCAACAAAAAAAAAATTTCAAAAAGTTCATTACACTTTAGCATTATATCGTCATATATACGATCGAACGAGTAGTAACGTAATATAATTAAAGGTAGTTGATGGAATCGGCATTTACTTGGTAAATTTAATTCATTATAAAAAATAATAGAACTTAAAATTTTTCACCATATTTCTATTTTTTTCCACGTTTCGCTAACACAGTAGCTTTTTCAAGTGGATTGTTACACTGTGCAACAAAAAGCTACTGCGTTAGCGAAACAATTGTCGCGGAAAAAATAAAAATATAAGTTCTATAATTTGTTGTAATTAAGGGCTTATACTCGTATATACGTATATGTATTTGCGACCTAAATTTTCACAACTGAGGAAAGCCGTGGACATTTCAATAATTTCTTTTCTGTAAACGATTAAATATTGAGAAAAGATTCAGTTTTATCGAATAAAACTCTCATATGACTTATTATTCTTAACTACGAAAATTTAAGGAAATTAAATTATTTCACCTAAACTCTGAGCCATTTAAAGTGGCGACTGAAGTAATAAAAGATTATTATTATTTGTCGAATGACTAACATCCGCAGAAATAAGGAGGACGTCTCGAATTTTATTTAGTGATGATGCTATGGGACAATAACCCGTATTGAGTCTATCTTTGCAGCTGAAATTTAACAAAAACGTTATACTACCTGGGCATCTCCCATATTTTTATAAAACAGAGTATTGGAATTCGTTTGAATACACCCTTCTGAAAGTTTTCAAATTATTTTGAGCTTTGTAGGCACAGGTACATAGCATATATAAAGGTATTTCATTTGAATGGTGCCATAAAGTTGCAATTGCACTTAAGCATAAACCAAGGCGGTCTATTGTTGGCAGTTTTATTGCATGAGCCACCACTGTAAATGGCTCGGAGTTTAGGTACATTCTCTTGTATAATTAAGATATATAAGATAAAGGTTAGAAATGAGGAGGTATTAGAAAGAATAAGAAAACAAAGGTCACCATGGAAATAGGCGAGATGGGTTGGTAGGACACCTTCTCAGGCATGAAAAGGAGTAGAAGTAGACCTAAATTAGATTACGATAAATGTCTAGATGGTGGGTGGGATCGAAAGAGGAGTCTCTCCCACCACTGTACCATAAAAAGTTCGTGGCGGTCTCACCCCCATAAAAAGTTATGGGAGTTAGATGGGGGTGAGGGTAGGAGGATCGAAAGAGGGTAAGGGGGATCGAAAGAGGGTGGTCACCTGAGTAAAACTCCATAAAAAATTTGCGGCGGTCTCACCCCCATAAAAAGTTATGGGGGTTGAAAGTTGATAAAAATTGGCATATTTATTAACTTTGAACCCCTATAATTTTTTATGGGGGTGAGACCGCCACGAACTTTTTATGGTACAGTGGTGGGGGAGGCCTCCTCTTTCGATCTCCCCCATCCCCACCCCCGGGGAGTGGGGGGCATCATCTAGACCTTTACCGAAAAAAGTGGAGGTGCGTATCCAACCAGTCTTAGGACTGACGACCTTATGATGATAATGATTGTAAACGGTTTAGTATATAATCATTCCATTTCTTTTTGATTCTAATTTTTTTTCAGGCGCATATTTTGATAAGTATATACCTATTTCAAAACCTAAACTGTTCTATTTACATTGTGTAGTCTTAAACTCACATCGTTGTATGGTCAGTAACGTTTAAATTAAATTGAAGTAAATCAGTTTATAGACATTTTTATGCCTCTATGTACTTATAACAAATACTTTCTATGCAAATGTGTTGTACAGCGAAACGTCTTTATGCAGTGCAGGCCTACTTACAAATCCAATCAAATAGTTTGTTTGTTCTGTTTTATTACATTTCCCTGCTTTCTTGTCACGTAACACGGTAACCTGCCACTGCATGTATAAGAAAGTGTACAAGTTGATGGTGGCAAATAGGTTACAAGTACATTGAATCAGGAACAAAAATTTCTTTCATTGTAAAAACTGCGAGACCAGTTGTACCGGAGTGATTGTAGAAACTCGAATAATTAAACTAATTGCAGTTGTAGGATAAAAAAGTCGAAAATTTTGATATACAAATTCATAATAAAAACGAGAGAGTTTAGAAAAATAAGGCCAAACTGTTTATTTTCCAAGATAATCTCATACTTTTTAAAAAGCACAAATGTTAAGTGACAATTTATCAAAACATGAGTAAATATCTTCTAACAAAAATTTAAATTGCAATTATCTAAGGCAATTTAAAGGTACGTACACATCTGATTGTGAGTACGAAGTGCATTTCGCTGCATCGAGACCAAACGCTAATACTTATATGTATGTTTAGCTATGTCTTCTTCCCGTAGAGGTTGATCGCAACAAACGCAGGTGCACTTACCGAACTTTACTAAGAAGTGCGATATTCTTGACATTTCCCGAACTTTCCATTCCAAAAAAATTAAAGCGCACGGTCGGTTGTCCTCTTTCTAGCCTCTCTTTGTCCCACTCAGTAGTCTATGGTTTGACTACATCCACTACCAATATTTTCTTAATATTTTATTTTCATTGCAAAAGGAGACCAAAAATAGGAAGTCAAAATTCTAAAATTCCCATAATCAAATAAAAAAGCCTATGTACACTTCTCTTTTCTTTAACTAATTTTTATTTGTTTTTACCGTCACTAAATATTAATGCATAAAATATGTTCGCAAATGAGGGAGGAGAGAGAGGTATTGCTTGGCGTGACGGGAGGGGGTCTAAGGGAATATAACGTTTGCATCAGTTCATCAGTTTTATTTTATTTTTCTTAACTTGACACTTCTTAAAATACACTTGTGTGTATTTTTAATCACATGAAATCATTTAAGAGGGGCCAGCTTATATGACCTAGTACTTGTTAGGGGAGACGCTGAAAGTGTCAGTTGACGTGGTGAAGGGGAGTGTTTGCCATGAAATCACGAGCAGTATTTTCTCAAAATGTTGGTTTTAAGGGAGCGAATGAAACTCGATATAAAACATTATATACAGACTTTATTTTCAAATGAATTATTAACTAGAAAATAGCGGAGCACAACGAAGAAAATACGAATTAAAAACGCAAGTTAACAAGAAGAAGGACAAAACGTAACTAACTCTAAATTATGTGACAAAATCAAAAATTGTTTTGGTGCCACCACCAATACCTGGTATGTAACAAAAGAATACAAACCAGAAGCCAATAAGGGAAAAACCCAACGAGGTATGACTCTGCTTCAAGCTATGAAATTCCTGTAACCTGCATACAATTGAAGAGCATCGATAATAAAATTAACAAAAGTGGTTGCCGTCGAAGACTTTCGCAGAACCTCACCATTGGGCCTATTTTTGTTTGTAAAAGAGCATTCAAGAAATATTTGACTACCTTATATGCATTTGAAATTATAGAAACGTCCAATATAATAAAATAAAAAAGGTTAAATAATGATAAGCGAATCTAATCTAACGACTAAAAAAATATTAAAATTAAACTGAAACAGGGAGGGAGGAGTTTAAGAAGTTGCAATTCTAAGTGACGTATTTTATGGACAGCTCCGTATCACTCGCAGCTATGTTACTACCAAGCAGAGTCTACAAATTTTAATTAGCATTGAATCATTCAAAGGAATACCTAATAATTTTTTGTCTTTTAGTAACACTCGTGCATTAGTATTTTGCAATCGGTCATTAAAGTGGCAACGTAATACCCAGAAGAACTTGTGTTTGACATCGAACGAATGTCAATTAGAGTGGCAAATAGGTTACAAGTGCAAATAACTAAATGGCGCACCCACGCCTACATCTTGTCGTTCGATTTTTAATGATGAAATGACCTGCAAGTGCATGGCACGCAAGACGTGGCGTGACATGTTTGACGAAGAAGTAAGTTAACGACGCAGTAAAATAAGGTGACCAGGAAGGTAGATGCATTTAGGTTTTTATTAACATGACTTATAACCAGTTCAAAGTCACGAATAAACAGAACCGATTCTTCTTTTATCTACTGGCAATTTTGTTTTTAATACTCAAGCGTTGGGTACGTGTTATATTACGTATATACCATAACAAGTTACGAGATTACTTGCGTTTATAAGAATATTTTAATTTCATATCATCATCATCATAGGATCATTTACTTATACATCGTCAATTCTAACACTGGCTGGACCCACATCTCCACTCTTTCCTATCCTGAACTAATCTTCGCATTTTCGTAAAACTGGAATTTCCTGTATCCTCAACTACTTGTGAACAGTAATCAAATTTAGACAATACTCGTGTAACTGGCCCTTCATACCTGAGATGAAGTTCTACCAATCTATCTCGTCTATTTCTTATTGACATCTGTAGTGTCCTTTTTTCTCCCAATTGTTAACCCATAACATCACATTTCGAGCGCTTCTAACCTTTTCTTTTCCATTAAGCCCACCATCTACGTTTCGCACCTTTACGAAGCCATACTCCAGATATACACTTTAAACAATTTTTTTCGAATTTCTAAATTAACCGACTCCCTTCCTATGAGCTACTCCTCAATGTTGCTGGTCAAATTCTAACCATATATCATTCTTCTATCTCTGTCTCTCATCCTTATATTTTAACTATATATAACATCTTGTCCCATTTAATATTGTCAAAGGTTTTTTCTAAGTCTACTAATACTATACGTATAGGTACGCACTCTTTCCACTTCCTGTCGTTTTTTCTATTGCTACTCGTAAAGCTAAAATGACCTCTCGCACTCCTCTATCTGTTCTAAACCCATATTGGTCATAGCCAAATACTTTTTCCCCTCCCCTTTTTTGGAAGATTCTAATTCAAATTTTTGACGCATTTGAAGTTAAGCTAATTGTTCTAAATTTCTCGCATCTATCTATTTAATAACCGATTCAACGATTTCCACGAAAGAAATAGATTTTCCAGTGTTAAACGTGAGCGATGCTTAATCGGTGTGCATACAACTGAAACATGTTCGAAATTTTTAACCACATAAACCGTTGAGTTAAGATTTGACTCATTGGTATGAATGCACACGTTCATACTTGTTGCGATGCCTCGTTTGAATTTCGACATATTCAGTGTTATTATCGGAAATTTTATAAATATTTTAAATCCGACGTATTTAGTTGTATTTGTATAAAAGATAATAACAGAATTGTAACATAAAGCATTCATATGAACTGAATTTATGGGAATTTTTTGTTTTTCGAGACTGATGCTATAATGCAATTGAATGAATCAAATCCAAAAACTTTATGCTTCTTGTAAAACTGCTTTCTATTGAATGCATAGCGCATTGCGATACTGATAAGCGGATGTATATCATTGACGCCTTTCTCGCTATTTTTTTTACTTAATTGGAGGGTTGTGTTAGGAGCTCCATTTGCAGTTTTTAGGGATCCCTGAAAGTAAATCAGTTTTGTAAATGAGACAGTCTGAGCTTCATACTAAACGTTGCAACTTGTACTCAGTTCGACGAGGGCAAGAAGTCGATGCGTTTAGATGAAACGCAGTTTGACTTGAAGTAGTTCAGACAGTTTATGTTTACTGTTATTTTTTAACATTAAAGTGAAAATATATTTGTCACCCCTGCAATTCTGCCGTGTTGTTGTATAGCCTCGTTCGGCCAGAGGAATGCAAACAGTTCCTGATGGTGTGTAAATGAGGTAAACTTTTAAAGGTTTTCCTCAATTTTACGTACATTATACTATAGAGCTCGACACTACCCGATATTACAACTAGGGTTGCCACCCGTACTTTATTATAAAGTATTGTACTCTAGAAAATACCACAAATGGCGTGGTGAGCACCATTTGTAGTACGATGCTACATTTGAGGATTACGTATGCTCCAACAAGGTCCATTTAAAAATATGGATATCTACTTGCTGAAACGAATCCCGGCGTAGCTCACCTCAACGTGATAGGCACGTTATCATAATCGAACAAAATAATTCGAAGTGGTCTGTATTCTGTCGAAACTGCCTGCGACGCGCTGATGAGATCCAAAAAGATCGAAATCGCGATCCGCGTCTGACAGTTTCGACAGAATACAGACCACTTCGAATTATTTTGTTCTATTGTACTCTATTTCGACTGTGCGTACGTTATATTTTACAAGACACATAAAGTACGCAAAAATATTTTATTTAAGGCCTTAAGTAAACATCGTACGTAAACGATTATTCGAAATTTAGAGTATTTTTACATCAATAATATTGCACAATACAATATTTTTGAGAATGTTTCTAAGTACGGAACAACCTGATTTCCCAAATCTGTTCAAAGTAGTGTCAGTTTTGCTGTCCGTTCCGGCCTCTTCAGCATTTACAGAAAGAGTATTCTCTGTTACAAACGCAAAGTGGCGGGACGACAGCAATAAAGCTTCATTAACACTAATTAAAAATGAACTTTTAGTTTACTTAAATCTTTGTTTGCCATCTCTAGAGGCTATTAATGTATTTAAGAGCGACAGCAATTTGTTACTGGCTGCTAGGTGTAACAAAAAATATGTTTTTAAAAACAAAAAATAAAATACTTTTATTTTTATGCTGAGTACTTTCTTTCTTTGAACCATTTAGTCGAGAAATACTTTATGTAAAGCCTGAAAAGGTGGCAACCCTAATTACAACGTATGGTATTAAGAGGACGAATCAAGCAACTTTTTTTGTTTCCGTTATCTTAGTTCGTATAGAAAGTTGCGATGTTTTTATAATATGAAACTTTGTCAATGGGTTTCATTTTATTTAATCTTAATAACTGGAATATTTCACACGAAATGCAGCAAACAACATTCAGATTTTACTTCGACATTATTGAAAATCGAGAATTTCTTGTGGCCGGTACTGTATACAATGATAGAAGTGAAATGCGGTGATTAGTGTGTGTAAAAGTGTGATAGTGGTCTATTTGGCATCCAATCGAGGAAGTAGCTTGACCGAAGCCGCGAATGGACAATGCAGTCCCCCTTCACACCTCGCTTTTCCACCATCCTCCATTACGCTGCACTTACCTTGTTTGAGTTTTACATATGCGTGCGTATGTAAAGTACTTATTACGTGATCCTTACATATCCACAAACACACCAGCGTAACGTAAACGCATACTAAAAGCGGTGCCGCCGCCACTGCCGGTCGCTGCATGGAAGATGACCTGGCTGATTGTAAGCCAAACTACTCTAGCAACAAGACCGTGTTTGTATAGATGAATGTGTGCTTGGTGATTATGTAATAAATGTTGCTTCAACTTGACACTCGTCTCAGGATATACCAGTGTGTCTGCAACATAATACCTACCGTAAATACGGCGTAAACTCTTTATAACGAAACCAAAAGGACCGAGAACATACACGTGATAGAAATTACACTTTTTTTAGCAGATTTACGTATTGAGTCGGCATTTATTTAAACATTGTTTTAGATTATTATAAGGTCGTCAGTCCTAAGACTGGTTGGACACGCATCTCTACTCCTTCCTATCCTGAGCTAATCTTCGCATTTCCCTAAAACTATTGGGTTGTTCGGAAAGTCATTTCGTTTTTTCCCGACAGAGGATTTAATTGTATTCTTTAGCACCCAACTTCACATTTAAGCCGTATAATTTTTATATGCTTTGAGAGCTCATATAGCAAGGCTTGTGTGTGAAAAATTCCAATTAATTCTACGCAGTAGTTTTTGGTTGGTGCCCTTTTAAATATGGAGAGCGATAAGCAGCATTTTCGACATATCTTACTGTTTTACTACAGAAAGGGTAAAAATGCTGTTCAAGCCAGAAAGAAATTGACTGATGTGTATGGAGAAGGTGTGTTGACAGTACGCCAGTGCCAGAACTGGTTCGCTAAATTTCGATCCGGCAATTTTGATGTCGAAGATGCACCACGTTCGGGAAGGCCGGTTGAAGCTGATAAAGACGCGATAAAGGCATTAGTTGATGTGAACCGGCGAATAACAACACGTGAGATCGGATTGAGGTTAAATTTATCAAATTCAACAGTTTATGACCACTTGAAAGGCCTGGGATTATCCTCGAAGCTCGATGTATGGGTTCCCCATGTTCTCACAGAGAGAAATCTGTGTCGCCGCATTGACGTCTGCGATTCGCTTCTCAAACGTCACGAAAATGATCCGTTTTTGAAGCGCATCATCACTGGGGACGAAAAATGGGTTGTATACAACAACGTCAAACGCAAGAGGTCATGGAGCAAAAAAGATGAACCGGCTCAAACCATTTCCAAAGCCGATATTCACCAAAAAAAGGTGATGCTGTCTGTTTGGTGGGATTTTAAAGGAATCGTTTTTTTTGAGCTTTTACCGGATAACACAACGATTAATTCGGAAGTCTACTGTCATCAGCTGGACAAACTGAATGATGCACTTCAACAGAAAAGGTCAGAACTAATCAACAGGAAAGGTGTAGTGTTTCACCAAGACAACGCGAGACCTCACACAAGTTTGGTCACTCGCCAAAAGCTTTTACAGCTTGAATGGGATACAATGCTACACCCACCATATTCTCCAGACCTGGCACCATCGGATTATTATTTGTTCCGGTCACTCCAAAATTTTTTAGACGGTAAAACCTTCACCTCAAATGAGGAGGTCAAAAACCTCCTCGATCAGTTTTTTGCCAGCAAAGACCAAAAATTTTATGAGCGTGGAATTATGCTACTACCAGAAAGATGGCAAAAGGTGTTGGACCAGAACGGTCAATATGTAATTTAATAAAGTATTTGTTTATTATACGAAAACTGTCTTTCATTTCCACAAAAAAAAAAACGAAATGACTTTCCGAACAACCCTATAGAACATCCCACATCCTTAACTATTTGCAAGCAGTAATCTATATCTACTCCTCTTAACTCCTGTTGCTGCCTATAATATGTCTCTGACTAGCCCTTCATGTCTGCGAAGGTGTCCTACCAGCCTATTTCGCCTATTTCTTATTGACTTCCATAGAGTCCTCTGTTCTCCTATTTTCTCTAATACCTTTTCATTTTAACCTTCGCTATCCACGGTATCCTCATCGTTCTTTTGCTCCTGTAAATCTATCCCTACAGTTTTACTGTCTTTAATGATGTTGATCGCGTCTTCGATGAATAGATGCATCTTTGTTTGTTTCCCTTCCTAATAATTACTTATGTACGTTGCTGCTCCAGCTCTATAACTGCTCTGTTTAGATTACATTATTAAATAATATCACCATGTAGTGAGATTCCTAGTGGTCAGGGTGCGAACTCGCTCGTATCAGCCCTTTATCTTTAACCCTTCTCGCTAACTCGCAGTCAAGTTGCTAATTTCATATTTTAGAATTTTCGTTCCCTACGCACGAACAACTTCCATTTCCTGCTAGAAGGAGCGTAAAAACTTCAAAAAATTTAAAACTGATGAGGGGCTAGTTTTTCCTGTTATTCGAGATGTTCACTATTTAAGTGTGTTTACAGAATGCAAAAAGAACTCTCTAAAAATCAATCGGTGGATTTTCACTAATTTTTAGTGAATATTCACTAATATTCATAATTATAATGACAGCACTCTCTTACCTTTTCCCCATTTTCACTTGAAATATTAATTAATACAACGCTTAACCTTTGTGAAAGCTGCATAAGAAGCCTAAGGGGGTCGCATGTTTCCCATCTCTGAATTATTGTATTAGATCCAAAATTCAACTAAAATTACACAAGCTTAGCTGTTGAATTTACATTATTCCATTAAACTGAAATTCATCTTCTGATACATGTTTTTCTTACTTAGTTTTTCGTTTCAGATTTACTCTGAATTATGAAGATGTTCCATTTATGGTAAGTTCTTTTAATAACCCTTTGTTATTTGTTTTATGTATTTGTAGACCTAGATTAGATTACTGTTCACAAATAGTTAGGGATTTCGGACGTTCTAGTTTTAGGGAAATGCAAAGGTTAGCTTAGGCGGTGGTCTCTCTCAACCGCAACCGTACGGTCACTGTTACGACAAACGTGTTGCTGTTGCCGTTCCAGGTTCTAGGGTGTACTTCTCTTTTCTCGAATTCAATATCTCAATTCAACACGCCTGCTTACTAATCCGACAAATAATTTCTTAAAGATGAACAATAAAAGATTACTTATTTCGTTAATAATTCGAATAAATATTTATAAAACTTTTCTAGTAAAAATAAAAAAAAATGTTCTCTGTTAATCTTTATATTTGTTATAAATAATCTACACGTTCATATAATTGTCTGAATATCGGAAGAATCATTTAATAACATTGGTGACATAGCGAGTGAGATGCATCATATGGTACGAAGTTGCATCGTAGTAATTTGAATGTTATTTCGTCTCATTATTAAAATATCCAATTTTTAGAACAACCCGCGTGGCATTCGCCTGTCGATATGCTTCGAAATAACCCCGACCATGGCGTGCAGCCTGTAACCTTCACCCCCGTAGTGAATAAACTTCGTACTCGACGGTCCAGGGAGACCGCGGCGCTGTATTTCCAAATACCTATGCATCATTCGGAATAGGGATGGGCGATGTTGAAAAAAATCATCGATGACCATCGATGTTCCAATATTTATTACATCGATGTTTTCATGAATGGCGGGATAATTTAAATTTTAAAAATTTTAATTCAGGTATAATTTAAAAAAAGGAATTGACTAATGAAAAAATGATTATCAATCCTTCCACCACGAAAGGCTCGTTCTGATCTATTTGAAACCACATTTTAAATCTTCGAGCATCCCTTTCCAATGATTCTCCACCTAATAAAATAAATAAATAAGTAATAAATAATAATAAAAAATCATGTGATATTTTTAACCTCAATTTAATGGTGATGATGGTATTATTAATGGATTCATGGTGAAATTTATCTTAATGACTATAAAAAAGCAATGAAAAAAAAAATAGTGATTAAACTGCTGGCTTACCTGAGTTACTAGACATTGTTTGTTTTTATTATTTTAAGAAAAACACAAAATACAATTCACAAAGGCGTTTGCAAATGTCATTTGGTAACTTTAAAAAATTTTCCCCAGGGGTCACCACAATATCGATGTTCCGAATAAAAACATCGAACATCGATACATCGACGACAAAAAACATCGAAAAAAAGTACTCGATGTTTGAGAAAAAGTATCGATGTTTTGAAACATCGATGTAAATCGCCCATCCCTAATTCGGAAGTTGAGGGCAGCGAGTCCGCGTCCGTCGTCGATCGCAGACAAGGGGTCTTCAGGGAGACCATCGCCTATTACAGGATCGAGAAGAGCGGAGATGCGTGTAATTGTTTTTTTTTTTTATAAAAGGAACGCAGTATTACCTACGTGGGAAGAAAAACATGTTACGTTCTTGCCTGTAGTTATGAATTTGTAAAAAATTTAACAGTTCATTATTTAACGTGTTAAACAGCAACTCAAAATATTTATGCAAGAAATTTTTGAGTTACCGAAAAATAATAGACGGTCATTTGAACCCTACAAGTGATTAAAATGTTTAGATTTTCGCATCGTACCAACTGCCACACTAATTTTTAGAAAGAGAATAGATATTGATCCTTAGGAACATCGTAGTTCTTCAACGTTTCATATTGGTTTTTACCAATGATTGGAAGCTAAAAATATAAAAAGAAACTGAATTTTATGAATAATATTTAACTTTTCACCATATATAGCCGAGTCTATTCTGGGAAAATAGTTGCGTAATGCACATCACTTACACATTTATACGACCATCGCGGTCACTTTCTCATTTTTGCTTTCCGTGCTTTCCCGTGCGGACGTTTCGTGCATAAATAACTGCAACATTATGCCGACAAATGGGTTAGAAGTGCGTGGCTACATAAGTAGCACACCTACGACTATTCACAATGCAATACATACATACGCACTCATATAGAAAACACACATAAAAACGCCCTGCTTATCCTTCTTTGCCGTCGTGTTTGTCCGATGTAAATCCGTAGTCCAACTGCAGCCAAGTTTTCAAACAGGATCACACCTAAACCTATATCAATTGCAGCAGTCTGTATCGTGTTCTAATGAAACGTTAGCAACGTTATTTTCTGTATTAGTGAATTAATGTTTTAAATTGATTTTACCCACTACAGATAACCTAAAATTAATGAGGGTTCGATTCCCGGCAAGGGAGTGACCACAAAAACAAATTTCCCTCATTAATTTGAGGTTATCCGAAGTGGGTAAAATCAATTTAAAAATTAATCCACTAATTAATCCTACAGAAATTCAAAGTGTAGCATAATTTTCTGTTTTTATTTTATTGTCAAAATTGTTTAGCAATTTTGTAAATCATATAATTATTATTACAATAGAGAAAACGATAGAAAATGGAAAGAGTACGTACATAGGATTTGTAGATTTAGAAAAAGCTTTTGACAATGTTAAATGGGACAAGATGTTAAATATACCTAAAAATGTAGGGATGAGTTACAAAGATAAAAGAGTGATACTTAGTTTATATAAAGAGCAGCAGACAGTTATAGAGCTGGGGCTGCAACGTAGAGAAGCAATATTAGGAAGGGAGTCAGACAGGGATGCACACTTTCACCGTTACTTTTCAATCTATACATCGAAGACGCGATCAACATTATTAAAGACAGTATAACTGTAGGGATAGATATACAGGGGCAAAAGATTAGTACGTTAAGATTTGCAGATGATACAGCTGTATTAGCATCTAGCAAGGAGGAGTTAGAGGTAGCTTCAAATAAAATGAAAGCGGTATTGTCAAAACAGTAGTGTATGAAAATAAACAAAAGTAAAATAAAAATACCGGTATACAAGGGAAGAAAAAGTAGGGAAAAAGCGAATATAAAGATAGGAGACAAGAAAGTAGAAGAAGTGGCCGATTTTAGGTATCTAGGAAGTCAGATAAGTCAAGACGGAAGGGGTAGTAGGGATATAAAACAGAAGATAGCGCAGGGTTGAGTCGCCTTCAATAAAAAAAAGTCACTTCTGTGTTCGCGAACGGTTAATTTAGAAATTCGGAAAAGATTGTTAAAAGTGTATGTTTGGAGCACGACGCTGTACGGGTGTGAAACATGGACAGTGGGCGCGACGGAAAAGAAAAAATTAGAAGCGTTCGAAATGTGGTTTTACAGACGAATGATTAGAATACCGTGGATAGAGAAGGTTAGAAATGAAGAAGTATTAGAAAGAGTAAGAGAACAAAGGACTCAATGAAAGTCAATATAAAATAGGCGGGATAAGTTAGTAGGACACCTTGTCAGGCATGAAGGGCTAGTCAGAGACAGAAACGGGTATAGGGGGGGGGGGAGTAGAGGTAGACCTACATTAGATTACTATTCGCAAATAGTTACGGATTTGGGTTGTTCTAGTTTTAGGGAAATGCGAAGATTAGCTCAGGATCTACGTACGTATCCGACCAGTCTTAAGACTGACGATTTTATGATGATGATAATTATATCCAAATTAAATCCAAAGATATTTAGAATGTAAGAAGTTACCGAAGGGCTTTTTTCCTAAACAAAATTTTAAAAGCAGCGTTCGAACGACAACTGACAATGGTTCAGGAAAGATTACACCATACATTCTTAATTTATTCTGCGTTAAAAGAACATTATAACAAAAAGTTGACTGATGACCAATTAACATTCACCAATGTTTGTGTTAAACATGTTTATTACTTCAAAGAATTTTAAATTGTCGTAAAGAAACATTAATTTAAGCAAATTATAAGTATTTTACCAACGATTAATAATTTGTGTTCAATAATTTATAATCAATAAGGCGATTTTTTTTAAATATAAAAAATCGCAATAAATACCGAATGTTATTATTATTATTTTAATGGTGCTTTTTGCAGTACAAAAAATATTTTTGAGACTAGTAAGACTTTAGGGCCCACATCGTAAATTACTGTGTAATATTGTTGCATAGGTACGCGTAATATGATAGTCACGAGACGAATTTTGCTATGTGATCTTTTTGTGATTGCCATAACGTGTCGTGTGTGTTTTCATAAGGGCCATAACATGAATTTCGCGAAGTGAACGTTTTACAGTGACCACAACGCGTTGTGAGTTGTTTTTTCACACTAAACGCTCGATATGCTCTAAATAGTAAACTCAGATTTCACTGGAAGGTACCCAAACGATTCAGAATTTCCGTTGATTATACCATGAAAACTGCTTATCCTTGAGGTAGGAAAAGTAAAATTTTTACTATATACGAATACGTAACAGGTCAACAATAAATTGAATCTGTTTGCCTAAATAATGCAGAAGAATCCGGCGCATTCTATCCATTAACTTAGATACCCATCTTTCTAATTTATAAATGATTAGTGATCGTTAATGTATTTTTTTGAAAATGTTAGTAGCTATACTCGCGACACGAGAAGTTGATTATTATTAAATTACTTCAAACGTTTTACATGTTGTTGGTTTTGTTATTGAAATCGCGGGGTGTAAGGGAAGGAGATATACGAGGGCGGTTCAATAAGTACCCGTGTTTGAAGACAGAGGACGTATCTGAGGGAAATTGGTGTTGTCATCGTGTGCTGCCATCTATCAAACCACGCCAAAACGAATTTCAGACTAATTGATAGGTTAGTTTGGATTTGGCAGCCATTCGACTGAGACGTGTTTCGTTATTTTCGCTAAGATGGAAAAAGATCAGTATCGTTCGGTAACTCGCTTTTTGTTTTTGGATGGGAAAAAATGCGAAGGTTGGATACTGTTTATGGACATTTCGCCATCTACGACCACAGTTAGATATTGCTTCAACGAATTTAAACGTGGGCAAAGATCCGTTTTTGATAGCAGCGACCAGGAAGCCTGGCAAACGTTGTTACCGAGGAAATCATTTTACGGATTTTTTAGGAAAA